>NC_071543.1:18178385-18375885 GCF_026979565.1 Vidua chalybeata
AACACAAATTCACCTCAAAATCACCTCCCAAAACACCCACTAGGAAATATACTAGGTTGTATACTCAGAGCTCTGGGTGAAGCTTAAAAATGGAGACAGCATGCTCCTAACAGAACAATGGCAAGACTTTCAGTACCTTTTTAAAAGAAGACAAGTAAGAAGAAATTAAATAGCTGAAGCAGGAACAGGACTGTACTGAGGGGGGAAAAGTGACATATTGCCACATTACCATTTGGAAGACATCTGTACTTTGCTGCCAGAACTCCTGAGGATTCGTAATTGATAAATTTCCATACCACAGTTCAAAGCTCACATGCCTAAATCACCAGTTATAGACTTCAGGACTGAAAGTCGTAAATGCTGGCTTGGACATATGTCTGTTTGAGTTATCTTCTTTGGGATTTTGATATTCGGATTTGAATGTTACCACCACCACCCCAAATGCCTCTGATCAGCATAAAGCTAATTATATGCTGCTATTAAAGGAGATTATATTAGACACTGACAGTTGGAAAGGCCTAATGACCAGATGGATAGAAAAATAAGAAATCAAGCCATGTTGTTCTGTTATAAATTTGCCAGAATTTTTATAGGCATTTTTATCATCAGCTTCATTATTTCATCCTGCCATAAAAAAAAAAAAAAAACCAAAAAAAAACAACAAACAAACAAAAACCACGAAATCCAAACCTCAAACACAACTGGGAAAAAAGTCAAGGTAGAAAATGCAATTAGATTTACAGTGTCAGCATAATCCATCATTAATCATGCAGGCCAGTCCTGTTCAAAACGTGAATATTCTTCTGAATATCCAACACGAGTTTGCAAACCACAACCTAAAAGAATGGAACACAACAAACATGCATTTGTGGCATGTGTGCAAATCCTCAGAGAGAGGCCACTGACAGTGGAGCTGTTCCCATAAGGGAGAATAATTTGATTTAACTCCTCTGAGTCCTGCAGGGCTGGGATGACCAAGGTGAGTAAGAGAAGTTGAAAGGGACCTTTGGAAGTCATTTAGTCCAACTCTGGACTCAAAGGAGAGACAAATTAAAGGTTACTGCTCAGGGCCTGAAGTGATTTTGCATTTCATAAAGTGTGATTCATAAATTTCAGTCAATCAGGTATACCTGAATCTCTTAACAGAAGTCAAAAAAGAAAAAGAAAGGCAAATCCAAATTCCCCCTTTCAGACAGTAAAGAGTCATTTAGACAAGTTAAATTTTGACTCTGCATTGCATTTTAAAACAACACCTAACCTACCAGTAAAATCAACAAACCACTTTGGCAATAATGTGACCCCCACTGCAAGAATGTGCAAAATACGTAGGAAGGAGGTTTTTTTTTCCTCATAACTTGAAAAGCTCAAAAGCTGAAAGCCTAGGCTAGCCCACAGCTCAAAAAAACTTTAGTGTAAGAATGAAATTAAATAAATTATTAGTGCAAAGAATACACCAGACATGATATTTCCAAAAGGTAACTGCTCAGGCTTTTTCTAGCCAAGCTTTGTTCTCATATTTTACATTCCTTCTCTGTCCGGTCAATGGCACTTCCTCCATTTGTGAATGAGAGATCAAAATCAGCCTGGCTTGTATCAACTCGACCTTTAGACCCCCCCTCTAGAATTCTGCAGTCAAACCTCTCCCATGTAAATCAACAAAACCCACACAAACACTCCAGCTCACCTCAGCTCCGTTTTGTTCCCATGATGGAGAAAAGACTCCCCCACGCTCCTGCTCCTATCACCATCACCACTATCCTTAATCTCTAGTACTTTGTATGATCCTCACAATAAGCTGGTTTGGAGATTGATTAATAATCGAAGCAGACTTGAGGCGTTTAATCAATCTGAACAACAGATTATTGCTTTGTGTACCACAAAGAAAGACAGATTATCCTTTTATTATTGATTCCAGCAGCGACGCTCCTGCCAGCTCCATTGCCTTTATTTCTAAATATTTTTTGCTCAGCAAGTTTTCAACTTGCACCAGTCTTAAAGACAAAAAAAACATTTGTTGGGGCTGTATACATAGTGAGCAGCTTTCCACCATAATCCCCCTGCTTTTGGGGGATGATGTAGTAGCTGCAGCACACACTAACCTATTTACAATGCCTTCTTCCCTCACAGCAAACACCCTAAGCATACTCACACCTTCCACAGCCTCTTCCATCTTCCCTTGGTTCAGCTAAAATTGCTTCCATCTTCACTGCTAACACACCTCCAGAGGAGTGGTTATAATTTACAGGTAAGCACCCAAGTTGCATTGTTTTCCAAAAGGGTGGCTTGGCACTGGATTGCCCAGATGGGATAAGAATCATCAAAACAATTTATTCAAAATGAAAACCAGCTTGAGTTGAGCACAGATACAAAAAATCACCAACACAAATCACTCTAAATGGTCAAATAGCAGCAGCTACAAAAGCCTTTATGGTCTTTAGACTGAAATTACTGTTAAAAAACTTCAAAATGTAACAAAAACTCCCAGAAAGGTGAAAGGAGAAAAAGGACACCCTCACTTCAATGCCCACAGAACAGGACTAAGTTGGTGACTTTTCCCTGGTGCCAGGGAAATGAATTAGAAGTAGGCAATTCTTCACTCTAAGTTAGTGAAGAACTGCATCATGTCACTCTAATGAAATAGTTTCTGGTACTGTATTGAGATTTTTAAGCAGAGATAAAGATTTAAGAGAGAGTTCAGTGGATTAGATGACCTCCTACTTCAACCCTGTTATTTTCTGATTGTGTAAATGCTTTCAAATAAATTATTTACAGGCATTGCTCTAGAGATAGGATTTGTTTATTCTCAGATTTACCAGAATGAAATCAATTTTATATGAAACATTTGTGTCAAGAATTTGCTCTTTAACCTTAACTTGAAGGAGAAAACTATTATTCTCTGCTCTAAATCTCTGAATGATGAAGCCAAGATGCTAATGCAGAACTGAGACAACAGTGCCAGTGTGATTTTTCATTGTTGTGACTGGAGACCTTTTGCTGTGTTGACATCAGCACACAAACACTCCAGTCTCTAAAACTGCAACATCTCCTTTCCAACTGAGCTCCCACTTTGTAGAGTAAAAACATCATTCTTCATAATTCTTTGTGGAGTTAAAGAAATATCCTGGTTTAATCCTGCCCGTTTGTGTGGTGCCCATTTGCTTTCAGAGAGGTTTTCTCTGTGGGGACCTGTGAGGATTCACCAGTCCTGAGGTGCAGCTTCAGCCCCAGTAACACAGAGCCCTCCTCATGGGCCTGACCCTCCCTCTGTGGCTGCAGCCCCAAGGTGTAAATCATTTAAAAGACCACAATACTTATGGATTAAGCAAGACAGTACTAAAAAACTGATACATCCATAAATAATAAGGCAGCTAATTGTGGCAGGCACATTCTGCTCTCTCTCAGGATTTTTTCATAGAGGAGCACAGAGGGAAGAAAGAGAAAACAATTTCTATTCCTGCTCCTTGTTTTTCCCATGTGGAATGTGCTTGGAGAATTGTTTCCCTGGGGTGATTGCTTGGTTGGATTTTGGTGAGGATTGTTTGGGGCTGGTGGCCAATCCAACCCACCTGAGTCTGGACTCTCAGAGAGGGTCACAAGTTGTGAGGAGTTAGATTTGGTAGTGAGAAAAGTAGTTATGTAGTTTTAGTATCTCCTTTAAATAGTATATTAATGTATTATAACATAGTTATAACAAAGAAATCATTCAGCCTTCTGAACTGGAGTCAGACATCAGCATTTCTTCCCACCAGGTTCACCTGCATTTACAATAGCTAATAAACCCACAGCTGGTATTAATGTAGAATTCTGTCATTTAGTGCTACACACCATCATAAAGCCACTACACATCACTCTTACATATTTCAAATCATGGAATCAACAAGGTTCAAAGAGGACTTTAAGACCATCTGGTCCAACCATATTCCAGCACCACCTCAATCACCACAAGCTGTGACCCCAAGTGCCACATCCAAACTGAAGTGTCACACCAAACTAAACTAAATTGGTTTTGAACACAGCAGCATCTTCTAACAAGACAGAAGCTGAAGCATATTCTTTGCCAAGGATGTTAAAGGATTATGTATTAAGTTGGCCAAAAACCCTAAGAATGTTTCAAACCATTTGTAACAGAGAAAAGTATTCCCACCAGAAAAGTATTCCCACCCAGTACATTTTTATATCTATTTCATAGTTCTGCCAAAGCACACCCTGAGGAATTTCTCTCTTCTCTCCATTCTAGCTCAAACCCATCATGCAGTGAGTCCAGGCTCTCCCTGTAGACAGTGAGAGAAAATGATTCATCTTAAATTGCTGTTTGTGCAGTGCCTGGTTAGTTTCAGATTCCTTCTATTTAAAATTCACCTCCAATATCTGACCACTGCCATTCATTAGATATTTATCCTCTTCTTGTTCTTGCACAGCAGATGGACTCGTGTTAGAATGGACCACACCAGGACAGTTTGTTCTGAGTGTCTGTGTTGCACTCCAAGGCAAGGACACAGGGGCAGGCCTCCAGGGCTGCAGCTGTTCCAGGGAAACAAATTGTTGGGACAGATGAGAGTTTGACAAGAAAGTCTCACAGTTATATATGCTTGGCAGAAAGACTTTTGAATGTAGAAGCTGAAGAAGGAATAGAAAGGAAAGCAAGTTTTGATATAGAAGAAAAGAATTGCTCAGCCAGTTTCTCTGGATAAGGCAAAGGGTATGTTGGTTAGAAGGGGTTTTTATGGCTTAGAGCAAAGGATAAACCCACCTCAAACAGAAGATATTCTTTCACCAAGTAAAAAGATTCCACAGGCAAACAAGACTGCCGATGCTGCAAGTAGAAAAAGGTCTCAGAATTTTCCACTGCAAGAAAACTGAAAAACAACTTCTAGCTTAAACTGTAACAAACTAACTTTTAGTGATTGGAGAATAGTAACATGAATATGGTAATGATAGTAGTTATGATAGGCCATAGGTAAAAGTCAAGGTATAGATTGGTTCTTCTGTATTCAGATGCTCAGCAAATAAAAGTACATAATGCATTGTAACCAAAATTAAAGGGTCTTCAGGCTCAGCTGGAGCTGACAGCTGTAGGCACAGGCTGTCCCCCACGACCCTGGACTGCTGTAACATCTTGGATACAATAAACTGCATTTTGAGTCCCACATCTCTCATTCAGGCTCTTACAACAAATGAACAAGATGCCAGGAACTCTGTCTTTTCTGCTTTCTTCTGCTGGGAAAAGAAAGGCACAACGTGGAGCTGAGAAGCTGCAGCTTGGGAGGGGACTGTGCCTTTGGTGAAACACAAACTTCTCAGCAGGGAGCAGGAAAATTCCCTGTGACCACAGCAGCCTCTATGCAGTCTGCTGCTGTTTCTAAAATGAAAAAGTTGATTGAAACCAGGCCTGTCCTGAAAGGATGCAGGAGAAGAAGCAGAAGACCAAGGAAGATTTGCTGTGCTGTATCTCAGACATTTTGAAGATCTTTCTAGCAGGAAAGAGCTGAACAGACACATCTCAGAGTTCTGGTTCTGGCTGTGTGGGCATTACCAGGATTAAATGGTGACAACAGCACTATCTTTATGCTTCTAATCCAAGGGTACAAATATAGATTGGTTTTATTCAGCCTTATATCTAAATACAGAGAAGTTGATAAAGTGTTCACAGTAAAGGACAGTATTTTGTACAGTGTCCCTCTGGATTCATTGCAGTGACTCCTACTCAACTGTCATTTGTCACTAATCCAAATTAACAGCCCAATTTATCAATTCCTTCTTTAATAGCTATTTGCTCCCCGTTGTCTAAGGCAGATAGGTTTGACATGCACAATTTTCACCCCATCCCTCCAAATATTGTAAAAGCTGCATTTAGGATATGCAAAATCCTGGTTTAGTCATGTTGCTCAAAGCAATCAAAACAGTGAAATACAAAATTTTTATATGTATATTAAGAAGCAAGGCCACAAAATACATTTTCTACACAATAAACAATTTTTTTCCTGTTAGATTTTTATACAAATGATGCTGTTAATTCTGGCTATTTTCTGAAATATTACTATGAACCTGTGGGTCAGTAGTTGTTCATATTCTCCAGTAATTTCATACTGTAAAGGAGTTATCTGGTTCACTAAGAACTGCTGGATGGGGCCAGGGAGGGAGGAGTTCCCATGTATCACATGAATATTTCTCTAAAATGGTGGAACTAGTAAAAAAATTACAGAGGTGACATCACCAGCATCAACACCACAGATCCCTGCTGCTGAAAGGTTTATGTAGGACCCTGCTTTGGGCACGGTAAACTTTGATCCTATTACCACTTTAATCTGCACGACTGTAGGGGTCTCTGCCTAGGGATAGTGACAGTATTGAAGCACTACTTACTACTCTGAAGCAAGATTTATTTCTTAATTAATGCATGAAGATAACTTTCAGCCTTGTGCAAGGTCGAGAATGCTCAATACACAGTAACTTGGATAACAAACTCATCTTGTAAACAATGGACTTTTCTGCTCCCAGAACTCTGATTGGCCAAGTAAGACAATTGGCATCTTTTGGAAATTGGAATTGGTTATCTTCTCCCAGTATTGTCTAAATCTGCTTTTAAACTGATTTGTTTTTTTGTTCAATCTTTTCTCTGGGGCTCCAAGCTCCAATAATCACCTTTTCACCCACTCTTTTCCTTCAGCAGTCACACTTTTCACCTGTGGTTCTGTTTATTGGCAGCTTTAGGAATCTGTCTGGAAAGCATTTTGCAGACAAAAGCACTCATCACTCCAGATCAGCTGGAAGCTGCATGGATTAACTTAGCACAGTAGTGAAATCAAGTCAATAAAGCTCCTGAAAGGCATGCTAACATTAAATCAAATTCTGTTCCATATTGCCACAGCTTCTGCCTGGCTCGGGGCTGGCCTGGCAGACATTCCTGTCTGCCTGGGAAATGCAGCAGAACAGATTTATCTGCTGCTCAGCAGCTGCAGCCATCTCCAGATCTGCTGGTACCAGACCTGCAAGGCCAAAAATTTTCAAGACAAAGAGAAAGATTTCTTAAAACGGTTATTAAAACACACATTTCTCCTTATCAGGGGTGTGATGACCATTTCCATTCGTGTGAGCAGAACTCTTTGGAAGCAGAGCTCCTGCTCAGAGCACCACGGGCTGCTCTGATGATCCACGCAGGCATTTGCTCTCAGGAGGCTCCACACTCAACTCTCACAGCCCCCAGGCAAAAAAAAAAAATCTGGTTTATGGTGTGTTCCATGCTTTGGCAATTTGTTTCCATTATATATTTGGTTAAAGACCTCTGAGCAGCTGTATTGGAAGATGTGAGAAGGGGAAAAAATACTGTTAAAAAAAAAAAAAAAAAGGTGATGTTTCCAGTTGCCATAACCCTTTCAAAATGCCTGAATAGTCTGGGGTTTTTTCTGTACCAGGGAATATTTTTTACAAGCTTAACTGGAGAGTTTGAGAGAAAGAAGAACATGAACTAATAGTGGAAAAAATGCCCACATCTCATCTGTGGCTTCAAGTCATTGAACTCTAAGGTGAATTTCCAACTCATCCCAAAACATTGAGAGTGCCTCATTTCCTTACATTCTGCCAGGGGAACAAGTTCTCAGTTTAAACTATGAGAGCAGCTTAATAAATTAATTAAAAGTAACTATTAAATTCAGGTTATACAAAGAAATACTCCAGGTCTTTATCAAATCAGAAGAAATTGTAGAGAAATGTTACTGCAAGCAAGAGCATACACTTATTTACCTGGAAGTTTTTTATCTTGAGACCTTTTCCCTCTCCAAATCAAACCAAGCTTCAGAAGAGCCTCTTGAAGGAACTACTGAGAAAAAAAAATCATCATTCTTTATGTGGTCAATAAAGTCACTGCAGAGAGCAGACACACAAATGGAAGTGAAATTGCCACAGAATGTCCCTTTCAACTGAAAGCAAGCTCAGAAAAACAACACTCTGCGTGGGCAGGAAAATTGACTTTTTAAAGTCCTTACAGAAGAGGAAGTATAAAAAAATAATTTGTGATGCCCGTGATGTTTTGCATATGAATATTTTCAACATTTCTCATGCACATCCAAGGGATGTTAACCTCAGGACTTGCATGCCAGGGATAGTGGTAGAAAGAGCAGCACAACACAGAGCTGAAGAGCAGATTTTGGCCAGTAACACCTGCAGGAACATCAGCAAAAACCAGAGGCCAGGTTGCAGCCCAAGTGACCACAGTGAGTGTTTTATTTTGAGGCCCCATTCCATCCATCAGCCCCTCTGAATGTGCAGGACAGGTGAGGTCAGAGCCAGCCACGTGGGCAATTGATGTCCCTCCTTACCAAGCAGAAATGAGAGCTGCTTTATCACCCAACAACCCAGTTCTGAGTCAGCTGCCTACAGCAAATCCTGAGCAAAGATAAAATATAGCCTGGGGGGTGATGGTGGTAGGAAAGTCTTTCACAAGACATTTTTTCCCCTCTCTGCCAATCATAACACCAGCACAAAATGAAAACAACAAATCTTCTGTGAGGTTTCAGAGTATCTTTTTCTTAGGCAGCACCTCAAACCTTGCACATCTCACAGGTTTAAGAAGATGAGTGCTGTGGGATGCACAGGTTACAGCTCCACCAGACCTGCCAGCGCTGGAAAAGAACTCAAAAGCTCTGGGCAAAGAGATGCAGCACAGCAAGACAGGGCTGGCAGCATTTTACAAACTGTTTGTGTGCCAGAACGCCAACGTCAGCCCGTGAGTCAGCTGCACAGCCTGGGCTCCCTGGCACAGGGAGACACAGCCATCAGCAGTGACAGCGTGGGGACCACAGCCATGTCACTGCTGCTGCACTCACAGCAGCCCCAGCAGCTGCCCTGCATTTCCCACCTCAGCCCTGCTGCATCAGGCACAGCCCAAGGAAGCTGCAGCACACGTTCTGCACCCCCTGAAAGGTGGCTGTGCTCAGGTGGGGCTGGGCTCTTTCTGCAGGCAGCACTGACAGAACCAGAGCACACAGACTTAAGCTGTGCCAAGGGAAATATGGGTTGGATATTAGGAAAAAGGTTTTCATGAAAAGAATTCTAAAGTTCTGGAATGGCTGCCCAGGGAGGTGGTGGAGTCACCATCCCTGGGTGGGTTTAACAAAGCCTGGATGTGGCACTGGGTGCCAGGGTTGAGTTGAGGTGATGGGGCAGGGGTTGGATTCAATCCCAAAGGTCTCTTGCAACCCAGTGATTCTGTGAATTCTGTGAATTCATCCAGCTCCTGCAGCCTGGCACTGCCAGCACCACAGTGTCACTTGTCACTCACAGCACGGGCCATGAACTGATGCCATCCATGAGAGGAAATCAGCAGGGCAGAGACACAGTGTCCCTGACAGCGTGGCACAGTGTGGCACAGCGTGGCAGTGTCCCTGACAGCATGGCACAGTGTGGCACAGCGTGGCAGTGTCCCTGACAGCGTGGCACAGTGTGGCACAGCATGGCAGTGTCCCTGACAGCATGGCACAGTGTGGCACAGCATGGCAGTGTCCCTGACAGCATGGCACAGTGTGGCACAGCGTGGCAGTGTCCCTGACAGCGTGGCACAGTGTGGCACAGCGTGGCAGTGTCCCTGACAGCGTGGCACAGCATCCCTGACAGCATGGCACAGTGTGGCACAGCGTGGCAGTGTCCCTGACAGCATGGGACAGTGTGGCACAGCGTGGCAGTGTCCCTGACAGCATGGGACAGTGTGGCACAGTGTGGCAGTGTCCCTGACAGCGTGGCACAGTGTGGCACAGCGTGGCACAGCATCCCTGACAGCATGGCACAGTGTGGCACAGTGTGGCAGTGTCCCTGACAGCGTGGCACAGTGTGGCACAGTGTGGCACAGCATCCCTGACAGCATGGCACAGTGTGGCACAGCGTGGCAGTGTCCCTGACAGCATGGCACAGTGTGGCACAGTGTGGCAGTGTCCCTGACAGCGTGGCACAGTGTGGCACAGCGTGGCACAGCATCCCTGACAGCATGGCACAGTGTGGCACAGCGTGGCAGTGTCCCTGACAGCATGGCACAGTGTGGCACAGCGTGGCAGTGTCCCTGACAGCATGGCACAGTGTGGCACAGCGTGGCAGTGTCCCTGACAGCATGGCACAGTGTGGCACAGCGTGGCACAGCATCCCTGACAGCATGGCACAGTGTGGCACAGTGTGGCAGTGTCCCTGACAGCGTGGCACAGTGTGGCACAGCGTGGCAGTGTCCCTGACAGCGTGGCACAGCATCCCTGACAGCATGGCACAGTGTGGCACAGCGTGGCAGTGTCCCTGACAGCATGGCACAGTGTGGCACAGCGTGGCAGTGTCCCTGACAGCGTGGCACAGTGTGGCACAGCGTGGCACAGCATCCCTGACAGCATGGCACAGTGTGGCACAGCGTGGCAGTGTCCCTGACAGCGTGGCACAGTGTGGCACAGCGTGGCAGTGTCCCTGACAGCGTGGCACAGCATCCCTGACAGCGTGGCACAGGACAGAGCCACGGAGAGAGGGCAGCCAGAGAGCCACAGCAGCAATTCCCTCTGAACTCCCCAAAACACAGTTTGTTAAGTTCTACAGAAACCTCCCTTGATAAACCTGCTGTGCACACCTGCCCCTCTACAGGAGTTTTATGCTGTCTGCTAAACACCTGCACATTTAGGAGTATTTGTGCCTGAAGGCCCTGTAGTAGCAGGGCCAAGGCTACCTTTGAAAAAATTAAAATATCACTAAACTAATTCAAATTCATGTGAACACTCACTGAGTGGAATTAAATTGGTTCCATAATATACTATTAATAGTTGACAAATCAAGTCAAGTATTTGCAACAGGCAAGCTTTCAGCATCTGAATTTTAGTTTAGGAAGTATCGTGTCCAAAATGAAAAATCTGGCACAATGTCCATACTCAAGGGTGTCCAAGTGAAAAACAAAACCAAAAAAGTCTTGGAATTCTGTTTATCATTGTCCTCTTCTGAACATATCTATTTTACACAATTTACAGTTGTTTTATACCAGTTGCAGTAATTCTATATGTATAGGAGCAATATAAGCTTTAGAATCCAGGTGTATGCTAGCTTTTAAAAGTGTGAAAGCAGCACATTTTCCCTTGAACATATCTTTTATTTATATAAACAAGTGTTTCATGATATCCAACAACATCTGGTATAAAACATGCTTCATTATGATGAAGGAAAGTGTGTGTTTTCTTTATGAAACCCCCTAAAGCATGCTGCCAAACAGGCTTCAGCTTGACCACAGATGCTGACCTGGAAAGGGGCTGATCCCATCTTTGTTTGGAACCAACAGAAAGCTGCATCTTTGACCTCCAGCTCCCAGGCACTCCAGACCTCAAGTTAATTTCTCATTCTAACAATGCCTGGTGCACATATTCCCAATAGAAAATAAAGCATAATGCTTTTTAAAGATACTGCTGGTGTAGTAAAACACAGTTCCTAGGTCAGAGGTAACTGCAATTTGAATTAAACTGAGTTAAGCTGCTAAAGGAGACATTAGTAACAGATGGTGATTTCTAAAGGTGAGGGTTTAAATTCCTAAACCATTCATCACCAGCAAGCTGCTAAAAAAACCAACAAAACAACATGAACTACAGCATGTTTTAGTAAAATCTTACCACCAGCTCAGCAGACAGAAGTTTGCATGAATGCTGCTCAGCGATGCACACACACATTCACATCAGGTGGGCAGGGACTGTAAAATCAATCCCTGCTTGTTGCACAGATATTTGATGAGTCGCTCAATACCCCAAACGTGGATCAGATTGCATTGCTTGATGTTGTAAAGATATTTCTTCTCTGCTCTGGGTCAGATGGCATTATTGATTCAGTTTAGCCGAAGCACTGCAGAAGTGCTGCCATCCACCTGTGCCACTCGAGCTCCAGCCTGCACTTATAGATCCCTAAAAGGTACAAATCAATGCTTCTGTCATGACAATGAGAAAACGACTGAAAAGTAAATAACCTGTTTGTTTGCTCTAACAAGATTTAATGGCACACACTTCACTTCCATGTCTGATGATGAGGAGCTTGACAGAATAACTGGTTTTCTTTTTTGGTTCTCATATCTAATAATCTCAAATAATGAAGCCACAGATCCTACATTCCTGAATAAATTGGCCACCTGTGACAAAGTCACCACAGGTGTAAGAGCTGCTGATCCTCTGCTAGACCTTAAGCCAGGTGTGCTCCACATGTCACCCTGCAGGGGACCTGAGCCAGGGGAGCGTGGGACACACCCAGAGAAGCAGGGACACCATCCCTCCACAGCACAATTCCCTCTCCCAGTCACTGCCCCCACCTTGCTGCCCTCCTCCACCCCAGCCTGGGCTGATGATTCCCCAAGCAGATGGCTGCTGCTGGTGGGTAGATAAATTATAGCCAGCAGAGAGCAGGAAGCTTGGCATCACTGCCATGGTGAAAAACTGGATCCTCAGGAAACAACATTATATATAACTTTACACTGCATCTAAAAAAAAAAAAAACACCCTAAATTTTTGAGGTTTGCTTTACAAGCAAGCTAACAGTTTCCTTTCTTATGCCTGAAGGTTGGCAATCACTCTGTTTCTGAACTGTATTTTTTCATTAGTTTTATGCTTCCAAATATAATCTATTATTTGGCAGCAAAGGCAGCAAAACATTTGTTCCTTCTCAGTACAGCTGCAACCAATTGGATTTTAAAAAATGGTATTGGCTATCCAGCAGTCCTCTGTCATGTTGATTTTTCCATGGAAACAGTGTTACATTTTTTTCCTTTGGGGGGGTGGGTGGTGCTGGGAATAGGGTGCAGAAATGCATTTCCAGTGTTCTCTGCTTTTCTAGTTCTCATCCCTCCACGCAGCAGTCACAGGGATTAGACCAGACTCCCCAGCTGCATACTGGGAACTTGAAACTTCTTTAAGGTATATTTGTATAAAATTATCTTTTGCCTTTTCATTCTCAGGCAGGCAAGCATAAAAAAAGTTCAAACTATGTCATTATACCTAAAGACCTGACATATCTCAGAACTACCCAACCATTCAGTGCCTGCAGCCTTAAAACTGTAACTCCTGAACACACTGGAATACCTGCAATGCCAAATGCATGGTTTATTTCAAATTCAGATCTTATTATCAGGTATTACCCAGTAAGAATGAAAAGCTAAAAGTCCAGAAGTGGTAGATAGCAGATGAGGGGACAAGCCCTCATCTGAGCCCCCATTTGCAGGGCTGGGGGCAGGGGAGGTGGGAAGGGAATTCCTCCCTTTCAGAATTGCAGTTTACCTCTTCAAAGCACGGTGGAAATAACACAACACGACTGTGGAGAGAATCAAACACAAGCTCATTGATTGAGCCAAATGCTTCAGAGCTGTAGGACTCATTTAGCAAATACAAAAGTTGACTTCTGTTTTCAGGCTACATTAGGAAGGGAAAAAAGAAAACCCACAGGAACTGCAATCACTGCTTGGTAAGAGGAGTTTATCCCACAAGTGTGGAACAAATCAGGAGTGCTGTTGTTGGTCTTTGGCCTCTCATGGAAGTACTGACTTGATAAACTCACCAGGTTTCTGAAAATGTTGTAAGGTTTCCTAGCTATAAACCCAAAATATTTGAGTGACTTCCATGATTTATGTAGGATGTGGGAGAGAGACTGTGATGCTGAATGAAGTTGTGTTCTGCTGCTCCAGAATCCAGCTCAATAACTGCCATTGATTCTTCTGTTTGACTTCATCAATATTTAAGCTACTCAACTTTGACAAACATTTCATAATGTAGTTTCTGGTAATTGCTCCCCTTATCTATAATAAATTTTCCTATATATTAAGTTTAATGAGCTATCCAAAGTACTCCCACCATCTCAAAAACACTAACACAAGCAGGATTTGACAATATGATTATTTATCAGTCTGTGGGACAAAGATTTTAAAATGCATATGGATGAACCGTGTGTTAGTATTTTGAGGATTTAAAGACAAAAGGATGTTAAAATAAATAATTGGAACAATGCAAAAGAACAGACACAGATCAGAGAAAATACTCTCAGGGCATCAATGAGTAATTTATTAAAACAGCACATAATGAATGAAACTCCAGTCATAAGAGTGCCAGAGCAGTCTCCCTCCTAAATTCATAACCAGCACAGTTCTGCAAGGCATCTATGGAAAACAAGGCTTTGGGAAAAAGAGACAAATTCCCCTGGGCCTTCCCCCTCATCTGCTGTCCTACAAAATCAAAATAAGTTTTTGCTGCCATCATCTCCTGGTAGCACTGCAGGTCAACAGAGACTTTGCTTTCTTGTGAAAGTGAACAGATTTCCTAAATTTTGACCAGTCAGGCCAGGACAAGCAGGCTGAAGCCATCAGCTTGGCATTAAGGCAACTAAAACCTAACTTTGCTTGACAAGAGCTTGCCAATATCATGTGTCAGTCATTGCCCCAGTGACTTTTCAATCAAGGCAGCTGAAGGAGTATTTAAAAGAAATCACCCAAATCAATGCAGCACTGCAGGTCTAGCTATTTTAGTGGCTGACCCTGTGAAAAGAAGCCTCTAACAACATCTTTGAAGTCACTTTAGGGAGCACGAGCTGATGTCAGATTTCATCTTTGCTGGAGCAAGGGTGACTCACAGCAGATGCCTCATAACCAAGCCTTGGCACAACTCTGCTGGCTCCATATGTATCCCATGGCTGGCTTAAAGGTTTGCAAGTGTGGAAAGCCACAATTATCATCATCATCATCCTAGTTTGGAATAAAACATCAAGGCTTGAAGGGCTTTCTTTGCCTTACACTCCCCAGTAGGGTGACAGAACCACAGGGCAGGGTTTCATTAAAATTAAGTTACTCTACTGTTTGACAACTTCATACAGTTAAGAATATACAGTTATAACCTCTTCCCCGGTCTCTTTTCTTCAATTGCCATTTTTGATAGTTCTGTGTCAAAGTATTTTTTTTTCAAAAATCATTGTCTAACTTGCACAATTCAAATCACTCTGCTTTTTGACCTTGCATCACGCTCCACAGTAGAAACACACTTCAATTCCAATCACCATGCTGTGTTTATATTCTGAAGTGACAGAACTCGGATGGCAATCAGATCCTCACAGAGTTTTTGAAAACACTTCTTATTTTCTAATGACTTTCCCTGCTCTGCTTGCAGTCCCCATCCTCCACCCCCTCCCCAGCACACCCAAAACCTCGTGTCCCACCTCCAGGACAGCACTGGGTACCCAGCGAGGTGACAGTGCCCAGCAATTGGCCTCACAAGGAAATGTTACTGAACATTCAGCAAGCCCTTCTTTGTTATTCCAGGGCCTCCACAATAAATCAAATCCAACCCAAGTGCAATTTCTACAGAAAACCAGCACTGGGGATGCCTCCAGCAGTCTCATTTTTGGACTTGCCCAACACAGAAATTCCTTGTGGCTCTCACTGCTGACACTTGGTTTGCAATCTTTTATGGAGTAACAAGCTCCTGTTGTTCACTTTTGCTTTTATTTTACATCCTCAGGGTTGACTTAACAGAAGCAAATCCAAAGTAGACGTGTCTACCCACTGTACAAATTTGGCATAATAGAATCACAGAATGGCCTGGTTTGGAAGGGACCTTAAAAATCACCTTGTTACCTACAAAAATCCACAGAAAACAAGGTACTAAACTTCATGTGTACACAACCACCAGTCCTGTACTCTTTATTACTACAGATTCCCTTGCCTTCAAGTTTTCGCCTACA
Organism: Vidua chalybeata; assembly: GCF_026979565.1. Classification (NCBI taxonomy): domain Eukaryota; kingdom Metazoa; phylum Chordata; class Aves; order Passeriformes; family Viduidae; genus Vidua; species Vidua chalybeata. Next base: position 18,194,088 of record NC_071543.1, read on the forward strand.
CAAATCCTTGAATGGGGATTAGAATATGAAATTCAGCCACACCAGAAGAAAGAACATCCTGACTCTGATCCTCCTGCAAAGCCCTGGGTGTTCTAGAGAGCTCCACACTGTGCCCAGAAGGATAATTAATTCTCAGAACATTTACACCAAACAAGAGCTGTTTAAAAAATAAATAAACAAGGATAAAAGTGGGTTCCAAGTAAAATCTTCTCTACTGGTATCTTATTACTGGCACTTCTATGTGGCACTTCTGAAGAAATGTTATTTGAGAAACACAGGTTAGCTATAGAAAGATCTACTTAAATTACAATTAAAATTCTGTTAGAACAGTTCAAGGACCAGAGTAACCTCTGTTAATTCATACATTTTTCTAGATTGTTGCATGCAAGTTCACTTAAGTGTTATTGAACTTGAGCTAAAATAGCAGTAGTTTAATAATTTACCTTATTTCAGTAGGGAAAAAAAATCATTTTTGATAAAGCAGCAACTTACAGAAATTTAAGCTCCTCGTAGCTGCAAGCAATCACATGAATATATTCAAGCACATGATCAGTCTTCGTTGTATAACAAGCTCCACAGAGATTGTTATTAGTCACAGATAATAATTCCCACTGTTACAGAAAATCTGTGCTCAAAATAGTACCTCCCAAGGAAAAAATTCATTGCAAAGGCAATAAAGCTTGGTATGACAATCCTCAAGTTGGGGAATTGGGAAGGAAAATTGAGAGCTTGCACAAAATCATCTGTCATTTCAGGAAAAGCAGCAAAGCAATCAGATCTTCCAAATTATGTTGCAGATATCATACTACAGTAGGGGGAAAACACCTCTTGTGAACTACAGAAAAATGAGAATATTTACCTTTTTAAGTTAATTCAATTATAAAACTATGGGTTTAAGCTCACTCAGAGTATTAATGGGCTCTAGCTTTTGGCTCTAGGAAGTGAGAATTTGATTTTACAGCTTAAATGAAGAAAATTTTAACGGGATACATTGGATAGATGCAGAAGGAAAACCAACACGTTAGACAGCAGATTCATCACTTCCTAGCAACAAGAACAACGTTCAGTGTGTCATCTGAGCTCCACCAAGCTCTTACCAGCACACTTTAATGTGTGAAGTCTCATTCCCAGAACAACAACAAGCTTCCCAGGAAAGGAAGAGGCACATTCAGTGTTTGCTCCAAAGGACCAAAAAGAATACAAACAAGAACATTCCACTGCTGATCATTTTAACTTGCCTAACTGAAGCAAACAGATACAAAAACGTTTTATGGAGCTGCCACCGGTGGGCAGATGTTACTTGTTAGAGAACACAGAGTGGCATCTTAATTCTCAGTTTCCATGGCAGGTCAAGACCAAATTCCTCAGACTTGCCACACTGAGCAGATCTAGGAAAGCAAATACAAGCATTAAAGAAAAAGAGGAGTTTACTTATTCATATGTTTTGTTCCTTTAAATCCAAGGAAATGATCTAGATATGCAATAAGGACATAAATCAAAGGAGAATCTGTTCTCAGCAGAAAGACCTGAATCTCTGCTACTAAAAGTTGCATCTATGACCAGCTCACTTTGAGATCTCCACATGATCCAGTAAGAAACGTGCTTCTGACAGGAAAGCAAGCACACACCAATCTCCCGACTGCCAGAACAGCTGGTGAGCTCTGGGGCTGGGTGATTTCTGGGAGGTGACTGTGCCAGGACTGCTGCAGGGCTCCACTGAACAGGGCTGGGCTAGGCAGGGTCACCTCAGGAAGACACAGTGCCCAGGACACTTCCATCCAAACAAACACACCTCGAGCAAGCCACGCTTTCGCCTGAAGCGTGGGGACAGCAGGTGCTGCATGAAAAACCCCAAATGGCTGACACAGAGAACATTATCCACACTGTCAGACTCCAACTGCTGCAACTGGAACAACTGCATTTATCACTCGTGACTCTGGCCATGGGAAAGTGTCAAACACACCAAAGATCCCAGGGTAATTGCTATTTTACTGCATTTAGTTCACAGGACTGAGAACTCCTGAGCATTCCCACCCCAGCAGACACATTTAAATCATTGAAAGCATTTAAGTATTTTAATCTGGATTGCTTTTGGATTGGATTAAGCCAGAGGATGTGCTCAACTAGCCCATCTGATGTACCCTCACTGCTACAAGGTTTTTGAACCCACAGGACTCATAATTAGCTTTAAGTGACTGTTCTTCCCACCCCAAATGCAGAGGCATCAACTGCAGTGTTTTACTGCACAGAGCTGTGCATACTTCACCACAATAGCTGCTGATGGTCCCAGTCAAAGTTTGATTGTCTCCTGGAACATCTCCAGAACTGAATTTGCTTGCTGAGAGCCTTGGCACAATTTCTGACCAAAAAAAAAAAAAAAAAAAAAAAAAGAGCAAGGCTGTTTGAGCAGTCACGAAGCTCAGGATTCCAGGATTCAGCATCTGGCTGGGCCCCATCAGAGCATCCACAGTGGATGCTAATAGAGGCAAATTAATGAAAATGCTTGTGATTAATCTGCTTCTTCCACTAATCTTGTGTGGCCAAGGCAAGTATTGACTGCACTGTTCCACACTTAGTGCATAAAGATGGCACTTGGAGGATCATGCCAAGACAGGAGCTGCTTTGCACCCCTGTGCTAACTCACATTTCCTTCACAGCTGCACCTTTCCACATTTAACTGTCTCAAACATGAAAACTTCATTCTTGGAATTATAAACACCAACTCCTCCCCATGTTTTCAGAAAGGATTACAATATTTTCTTGGCTTTAATTAGGTTAAATGAACCAAGTGAGTTTCTTCTCTGTTGTAACTAAAACAATTTGACATTGAAATTTTAACCCTATTTAAAATTAGTCCTCTTTCCCCATCTGATGCTGAGGAAAGAGCCGTAAGTCCCAAATGGTTTGGTTGGTCAAACTGAAGTACAAATCCTGATAATTCACAGTTATCAACTGACCCTGTCACCAAAATACACCAATAACTAAGCAACTCTAATATTGCCACAAGAATAAATGCACAGTCTCAACAGAATCTTCAATATACCTTCAGTTTGGAAGCATTTTTATCAGTTCAGGTGAACTGCAGTTACAGAGATCTTGATATTTTTCTGGACCTTTATTTTTTACTGTTACTTCCTTAGCAAAACATGACTTCTTGCCACTTGAAAAAAAGTTAGCTAGGTTTTATCAGTAATGCAGCATTACTCATTCCTCTGGATTCATTGTATTTGTTATGAGTTTCATCAAATGAACTTTTCTGAGATTCATCATGAGGATTTTTATTATGTTTACAGTTACTGAAATAGTTCAGTTTATTACTACTGCTTGCTGTTGAAAGGCTGATATTTCAGTTTAACAGGTCTATCAGTTCTCAAGTTTGCAACACAAATATTAGAATATAATTTTAAGATTCATATTTTTGTACTTATTGGCTTTGCGTACGATTTTACAGCTTAAAAACAGTGTGGTGTTTGAATCATGGACTGCATATTCAGAATGCACTTATAGAACATGAACATAAAGTAAAATAAATGGGACTAGAGCACTTTTTTTATTAGGAATCAGATACCTCTGTTACCCCAGCCTCATTAATTATCTTGGGTAATATTACTTGAGTCATTGGCAAAAAGATTTTCCAGTTGACTCTGGTCACACGGGAACATTTCACTGTCAGTCCTGGTGAAGATACTTTAAAAAAAAAGGATTTAATCCCATTGGCTTGGCATCAAAACTAGCAGGAAACTAGAGTATAACTGGAGTTGTGGGTGCAGTAATGTATGAACATGATTATCATTTATACAGCTTGAACTCCTGTGTCCCCCTCTTCCCACTATTCCTACCTGAAAATCTGATTTTCTCTCTCCTGGTGCCTCTTGTCCCCTCAGCCTGTTCTTGCTGAGTTGTAGGGAAGCAGGGACAAGTGCAAAGCGTCCCTGCACTGCAGCTCTGAACATGGAATCATGGAATGGGCTGGGTTGGAAAGGGCCTTAAAAATCAGCCCCTTCTCCCCCCTGCCATGGCAGGGACACCTCCCACTGTCCCAGGCTGCTCCAAGCCTTACCCAGCCTGGCCTTGGGCACTGCCAGGGATCTGCTGCTCTGGGAACCTGTGCCAGGGCCTGCCCACCCTTACAGGAAAGGAATCGTGCTGAATCTCTAAAGATAAACCCACCCTCCTTCAGTGTCACTGTCGAGCAGGACGGGAACAGAGAACTCCAGATCAGAAGGCAAAGAAAATGAGCTCTGATTTATTTCAAATGCACTGCTCTATATATAGAGAACATCGAGAAGACTAATTTCATTGGTCTTAGAGTGAAAACATGTCACACCATTGGTGTGCAGTGAGTGATGCACAGTGGCAGAGCATATCTATAACCAATGTGAATAACAAGATAGATTAGAGAATTATTTACATTCTTTCCCAACTGTTTCCCAGGCTCTTACCTGGTTAGAAAACCTTTCTCTTTCTCTCTGACTGAGCTGAGAATATCCACACTTCAGTTTAAGGCCATTCCCCCTTTCCACTGCCACTCCAGACCCTCCTGGACCGCCCAGGAGAGGTCCAACGTTCCTCTGCATCTCCTCTGGAGCCCTTCAGGCACTGGAAAGGGCTCTGAGGTCTGCCTGGAGCCGTCTCCTCTGCAGGCTGAGCAGCCCCAGCCCTCTCATCTGGCTGATAAACCATTGTACAGCTTTTCCTTTCCAAAGTATCCATGGGTATTTACTTACTTTTGACGTGATGGTGACCAATGGCATTCTTACACAGGATTCACTGAACACCAACTGTCCCTGTCCTAAACCCCACCTGGCAGGATCAGACAGAAGGAGAGGAAGCAGATCCTGCTTCAGAAACACTTCATCCTCCAAGTGCCACCCACCTGGGGGCTGTGCTGCCACTGCAGTGACTCTGCCTTTCCCCCAGAGCAGTCCTCCAGCAGCTCGTGTCATTCACATGCTGACTTCACAGCCCCCTGACGCTGGGAGAAGCCAATGCTTGAAGTTCCATCTTCTAAGAAAACTTTCACAGGGTAAGGAGAAAAAAAAAAAAAAAAAAAAAAAAAAGGCTTGTCATCCGAGTGAGTATTAATGACCGTTTATGTATAATTTTGATTTCCCTTGATCTCGAGTAAATAATAGCAAGCACTGAGAAATATCTACAAAGAAATGACAGAAATGATGATTTTCTGTGAAAAAGGAAGAAGTGGCAATATTTCAGTAGAATGAATGTGTTTTCGAGTTCCTCAAGGTAAATTTCATGGGAAAAAAAAAAAAATGTCTGCTTCCAGGGGCAATCTCTGTGCTCTGACAAAAATGCCTTCATATCTCAGCAGTCCAATACTTTATTACCTTTGCCATGAATACTTTTTAAACACATCTCCTCAAACATTGTATTCAAACTGAACCATCTTCCTCTAACGTGCAACATTACCTGCCTGATTATAATTTACAATTTTATATCATTCTGGTTTTATAACTCCACTGCTTAAATGCAACTGGAAGCTAATGGCTTCCATTTTATGCAGCTTTTGAAAGCAACAGCCAATCTCAGCCAATACAGAATTCCTATACTGCAGTTTTATTTCACTTTCCACTATATGGAGCATCGCTTAGTATTTTTCAAGGTAGTTTAATATCTTCCCTCTGTAGGCTTCTATTTTGTGCTTGTGGAAGAATTACAACAAAACTTGAGAACTGTGTAGGCTTTGGAAATTATTTAAGCTTTGTGTTTCTGAATTACTGTCTCTTTGCACCAATCTTAAATTCTTTCAGTGTTCTTAATGGGGAGAAACAGAGAAACCATTTCCTCTATTCTGCTGCTTTTCTCTCCATAAAATAAGTATTTTTATTCATGTGCTTAAGTTCTCCCTTACACCTAAATTAAATTCAATGAAGTCAATAATATTCATTATTCAGACATTATTTTTATACTACTTGTAGTAGCAGTTCTTTTCCAATCTCCATTTGTTGAGTTTTTTGAGATATCAGACTGATTCCAAGCATGATTTCTCTCCTCACATTGGGAAACACTTTCCAGTTCCACGGATAATCCACTCCTACAGCACCTACAAACATTGAAATTTTCATCAGGGGTCTGCTTAGCCCCTAAAAGGAAAAGCTGGCTTTTTGGGGACTGTTTATTGAAATTCACTTGTGGATATATTTAAAGCGGCTTTAGGAATAGTAGCACAAAAATTAGCCCCAAACCCACCATAATCAGTAGTGGAAGTGTCTTTTTTAGAGGATTAACAAAATGTGAGACACAGTAAAATAAAAAAAAGAAATAAAGAAATTGTAGTGCTGTGAATGCCTCATCTCTCTTTAATGCTAAAAACAACAAGTTCACAAATCAACTTTTGGTCCAAGCACAACTGGCTGTCCAGTGAGGAGTCCTTTATCATTAAGAAAAACACAGTTCACTGAGTCAACAGCTGCACCCATTTGCAAGGAATGCTTTAATTATGACATCTTGCTTGTCACACATAGTCTCAAATGACATTAATTTAAAAAACACTGCTGGTGACAGTTCTCACCTGACTAAGCTTGCTTTCCAACTCCAGTGCATTATTTCCACCTAAACCACTGCCTGCCACTGATCAGGACCAAAGGCACCAGTGGAATTTACAGTAAGAGCACTCAGGTAAAAATGCTCTTAAAATGGAGTGAGAGCAATTTCCCAAGCTTAGTGCAACAGTCATTAGAAGCCAGAGCTGTATGTATGAGAAATTATTTTAAAAGATTCCTTTTGGTAAATGCATTTTTGAAGAGTATATCCTTTATCATTTGTTGAAAAATCTGGAAAGGGAAGTAATTCTGTGTAGCTTATTTATGGGCTACATGCACTGATTTGTAGTTTTTTTTTTTTTCTTTAACTGTATGAGTAATTCTTTGGCAATATGCCTTCAAAGTTAAAAGGATGAACATTAAATTATGCACAGAACATTTTAGCAAAGACTGCTCATGCTGCACACAGGAATAAGAATCCACATTTCAAATTTTATTTGGTCTCAGGATTTTAAATTGTGGCAGATAACAATCTATTAGCTCCCGAATTTGTAGGTACTCTGCTGGTAAGTGTTTCATTTAATGCCTCTTCCACAGACTCTCCCCATGTTCTGATTTCCATTTAACAGTTTAAAGGAAATTAAGCTCTACAGGTTCTTGTCAGGTGATTTTAAATTCTAGACAGAACCAGCTTCCTTATCAAACATGTGGTCGTTTATTTTAAGTCCACAGAGGGGAAAAAAAACCAAGTCTCTGTAGCTTTCTACTGCTGCCCTCATTCTATCACCGAAACACAGCTCCACTCCAGGGCTGCGACTGAGCAGCAGTGAAAATTAAACAGGAAGAGGAGAACCATCCCAGCCTCACCAAGGAGGGAGAGCATCCAGAGTGCTCCAGGGATGTAAAACAGTCCTGGTGACCGTGGGGCTGAGCCACCTGATGGCTGAGCCACCTCGGAGAACCTGAGCCAGGGCAACCTCAGAGACCCTGAGCCAGGGCAACCTCAGAGACCCTGAGCCAGGACCAGCTCAGAGACCCTGAGCCAGGGCAGTGTCAGAGACCCTGAGCCAGGGCAATGTCAGAGACCCTGAGCCAGGGCAGGGTCAGAAACCCTGAGCCAGGGCAGGGTCAGAGACCCTGAGCCAGGGCAATGTCAGAGACCCTGAGCCAGGGCAACCTCAGAGACCCTGAGCCAGGGCAGTGTCAGAGACCCTGAGCCAGGGCAGGGTCAGAGACCCTGAGCCAGGGCAACCTCAGAGACCCTGAGCCAGAGCAGGGTCAGAGACCCTGAGCCAGGGCAGTGTCAGAGACCCTGAGCCAGGGCAATGTCAGAGACCCTGAGCCAGGGCAGGGTCAGAAACCCTGAGCCAGGGCAGGGTCAGAGACCCTGAGCCAGGGCAATGTCAGAGACCCTGAGCCAGGGCAATGTCAGAGACCCTGAGCCAGGGCAACCTCAGAGACCCTGAGCCAGGGCAGTGTCAGAGACCCTGAGCCAGGGCAATGTCAGAGACCCTGAGCCAGAGCAGTGTCAGAAACCCTGAGCCAGGGCAATGTCAGAGACCCTGAGCCAGGGCAATGTCAGAGACCCTGAGCCAGGGCAATGTCAGAGACCCTGAGCCAGGGCAGTGTCAGAGACCCTGAGCCAGGGCAATGTCAGAGACCCTGAGCCAGGGCAATGTCAGAGACCCTGAGCCAGGGCAATGTCAGAGACCCTGAGCCAGGGCAGTGTCAGAGACCCTGAGCCAGGGCAATGTCAGAGACCCTGAGCCAGGGCAATGTCAGAGACCCTGAGCCAGGGCAGTGTCAGAGACCCTGAGCCAGGGCAGTGTCAGAGACCCTGAGCCAGGGCAGGGTCAGAGACCCTGAGCCAGGACCAGCTCAGAGACCCTGAGCCAGGACCAGCTCAGAGACCCTGAGCCAGGGCAGGGTCAGAGACCCTGAGCCAGGGCAGTGTCAGAGACCCTGAGCCAGGGCAGTGTCAGAAACCCTGACCCAGGGCAACCTCAGAGACCCACACTGACCTAAACCCACCTCAGAGACCCTGAGCCAAGGCTCTCACAGTGCTGTGTGCCTCAGCAAAGGTGAGTCCCAGGAATGATCAAGAGCTGGTCTTGGCCAGGGTTTTGAGCAGCTGCTCAGGCAGAAAGCACAGAGCTCTGTTGCTCCAGCAGTGCTGCAGGAAGGCTGGGCCAGAGGCAGCTTCGAGCAGCACCAGGATGGACACACAGAACCTTCAGGTGGCTCTCGGGCACCAGGGCTGAGCTGGCCAAATGGCAAGCACATCACTTGCCAGGCCTGGCAAGCTGGGCTAGCTCTCCATCCCAACAGAGGTGTAGGAGACTGTGGCAGCTCCCAGGGATGGCCTCTCGTTAAAATCATTACACTAAGTATGCAATAAGGAAAAGATTTTCCATTTTAAATCTTTGCAGTAAAGGCTGAGGAAAATCGAAAATCAAAATGTAAAATCATTTGAAGACTTGTTGGAAACAGGTGGAAAACTACAGTCCTGCATAGCTAATGGCACATCACTGAACAGTAAACACTGCTTTAAGTGACCAGGTATAAGTCATCTTAAGAAAGTGGAACTCCTTTATTCACACCCTGTCAGGGTGAATATTGTCATTATAATAACATACTAATGAGACATCTGCAAACTTTCAGAAACTTCCTTTTCTAGAGATCCTTCCGAGCCTATTAACTCCAAGGAACACAAAAGGGAATTTTCAGGAAGATAAAGAACCACAGGGCTTCCCACTTGTATAAAACTCGCTGTGCAGCCACACCATCACTCCAAGAGCCTGGAGGCCATTTAAATCAGGATATTTCGTGAGGCACAGGGAACCTTTGGTGGCTCTGTTGGGTTGCTTGCACCATCTGCAGCACTAATTGGCACCTGTCTTGGCAGATTCAACTGAACAAAAGTAATGGAGGCTGAACAGCATTTCAATCATTTCGGAGAGAGAACGTTTAAGCCTTTACAGCCAGTCCTGAAAGTTCTTTTACAGCCTCCAGTCTGAGGAACAAATCTGAAAAATCTAACATTGATGAACCATGCAGCTTCATCTTATTAGTTCTTGCCTAAACTGAGAGTCACAGGGAACAAGTTTTACTTTGTGGGGGGTTTTTCCTTTACCGTTATTAGAGAACTTATTTGGAATTCTCCAACCTGTCCTGGTGCCTGCAGAGCAAGGATGGGGCTGGTTGCTCTAAGAGAGCCAGGAGAGGGCTGTGAGAGCAAAGATGGAGCCAGGAGGGGGTTTGTGCTTTGAGAGGAAACAGGAGGAATTTCAAGACCAAAAGCTGACTCAGGGCCTCGGCCATAGGTGAGGCCAGAAGCTCCATCAGAGAGGGCACTCGGGTCACTTCAGCACCAGGATTGTGTCGTTCTGCCACCAACAAAGAAAGTTCCAGCAGTCGTACCCAAAGTTCAGATCCAACCACTGCAAATGGCCTTGCCAGGTGCTCTGATGAGCAATCCGAGTAACTTATGTTGGTTTTAACTTCATCAGCTTTAGAAGGACAACTGTGGCAGTAATAATATGCATCAATTAAAAATAATACAAAAAAAAATCCCATTTGCTTTTAATGCTTTTTTGTAAAACATTCAGCTTTCAAGACCTGCAATTCTTCCACATGCAAGAGCACTAAAACAAACATTGCAACATGCTATCTTCAAAGGAAATGGAATCCAAAATCAAATGAAACAATGCCCTTCAGGCAGCTCTTTGTGAGGTCATTTCAGGAGGAGAAGAGCAAGCACCTCTAGCAAGAATTCCCACTGAAGACTCACGATGTTCCCAAGCTGACAAGTTTCAGTTGTTTTATTCTAACAGCTGGCACAAGAGGTTGAAATCCCCTGCTCTTCGCTTTTGCCAAGCAAGATAAAAAAATCTTACTTGTCAAAAAATTCCATTTTTGACTGGGGAAAAAAAAAGAAAAAAAACCCAAAAAAAACCCTCAAAGACAGACTAAGCTTTCTGTCATTATTTAGCAGTATAAGCACCATTCTTCCTTAATTTGAATTCCTTTTTCTGGTGAACACCTTGCCTGGTAGCTACAGGACATGATCTGTGACAGCACTACAGAGCCTTTTCATTTAACAGAAGCCACTTGCAGAGACTGAATCAAAAAAGTGATGTGGGTCCTTCCATTCAGGTCAGCTGTGAGGAAATATTTGTTTCACCTTAGCCAATGTGTACTTTGGAAGCAGAGAGGGGCAAACAAGAAGGAAATAAAGAAAAGAGTCAGCAGGAGGTACCAGAGGCGAGATTACATTTCCACCTGCATGGGGGTTTGCAGCTAACCCAGCCAGCCCTAAACTGTTCTGCTCCGTCTGCATTTCCAAAAGGCTCACACTGTGCAGAATAACAGCTCCCACCTTCTCTAACACCCACCGAAGTTTGAAAATGAAAGAGAATGAAGTTTTTAAGAACGTGCAATTTTGATGGAGCACACTGTGCCTCCACCTACTGTAAAGAAGCAAGTTGCTGGATGGTTGTTGTGGTTTCAGGGAGCTGAACACCACCCAGCCCCTCGCTCCCTCACCCCCTCCCCAGTGGGATGGGAGAGAGAGGAGGGGGAAAAACCCAAAATTTGTGCCTTGAGATAATTTAACAGGACAGAAACAGAAAGGAAATTAATAATGCTAAATAATTAGAATGTAGAAAACAAGTGGTGCACACTGCAGTTGTTCAGCACACACCGACTCAGTTCCCAGGCAGGTTTCCATGCAGAAAGGGATGTCCCTTTGGCCACAAGGCCCAGCTCTGGCTCTTCCCTGCCTCCTGCTCACCCTTCTTTTATCCCTTACTGAACCAGCTGATTTCCACTGCCAGCACCCTTTCTTATGTACAGGGTGAGTGCTGCTGGCCCAGGATGGTTCTGTGGTGCAGCTGCAGTGCCTGCAGCCAGGGATGATGGAGCAGCCACTGTGGCTGCCGTGTTTTCGGCAGATCCAGGGATGATGGAGCAGCCACTGTGGCTGCTGTGGTTTCAGCAGATCCAGGGATGATGGAGCAGCCACTGTGGCTGCTGTGGTTTCAGCAGATCCAGGGATGATGGAGCAGCCACTGTGGCTGCTGTGGTTTCAGCAGATCCAGGGATGATGGAGCAGCCACTGTGGCTGCCGTGGTTTCGGCAGATCCAGGGATGATGGAGCAGCCAGTGTGGCTGCCGTGTTTTCGGCAGATCCAGGGACCTCCTCTTCCCTTGGAGCCCTGAGCAGTGTTAACAGGGCTCATTAGCCAGGGACAGCACACGGCAGTAGTGATTGCTGTCTCTGGAACGGCCAGAGCAGCCGCACACCTTCCCAAACGCTTTCTTAGGTCTGCAGGACCTGTCACTTGCTCAAGGGTGAAATTCCCAAGTGCGGGAGGCGATCGCTGCCCGAGGCACTCGCACCATCCAGCCTTGGCCGGGATTCTGAAAGAGCGGCTTCGCCCTAAGCAGGACAGGCGGCACGGCAATAGGACCGCGCTGGCTTCAACACCCTGGGGACATCGGAACCTGCCACGAGCGGCTGGAAGCAGGCGGGAGGAGAGGAGGCGAGGAGGAGGAGGAAGGAGGAGGAGGAAGGAGGAGGAGGAAGGAGGAGGAGGAAGGAGGAGGAAGGAGGAGGAAGGAGGAGGAGGAAGGAGGAGGAAGGAGGAGGAGGAAGGAGGAGGAGGAAGGAGGAGGAGGAGGAAGGAGGAGGAAGGAGGAGGAGGAAGGAGGAGGAAGGAGGAGGAGGAAGGAGGAGGAAGGAGGAGGAGGAAGGAGGAGGAGGAAGGAGGAGGAGGAAGGAGGAGGAAGGAGGAGGAGGCTGCGCAGGGAGGGCTCGGCACAACTGGTGCAGTGATCGACAGCGGCCGACAGATGGCGCCCGAGGCACGGGCAGCGAGCCTGAGCCACAGCTCCGGCACCGCCTAAACCCGGCTTAAACCAAGGCTTAAACCTCAGCCACAGCTCCATCACCGCCTAAACCCGGCTTAAACCAGGGTTTAAACCTCAGCCACAGCTCCATCACCGCCTAAACCCGGCTTAAACCAGGGCTTAAACCTCAGCCACAGCTCCATCACCGCCCAAACCCGGCTTAAACCTCAGCCACAGCTCCATCACCACCTAAACCCGGCTTAAACCAGGGCTTAAACCTCAGCCACAGCTCCATCACCACCTAAACCCGGCTTAAACCAAGGCTTAAACCTCAGCCACAGCTCCATCACCGCCTAAACCCGGCTTAAACCAGGGCTTAAACCTCAGCCACAGCTCCATCACCGCCTAAACCCGGCTTAAACCAGGGCTTAAACCTCAGCCACAGCTCCATCACCGCCTAAACCCGGCTTAAACCAGGGTTTAAACCTCAGCCACAGCTCCATCACTGCCCAAACCCGGCTTAAACCAGGGTTTAAACCTCAGCCACAGCTCCATCACCGCCCAAACCCGGCTTAAACCAGGGCTTAAACCTCAGCCACAGCTCCATCACTGCCTAAACCCGGCTCAAAACAGAGCTCAGTCATAACCCCAGCCCAATCACTGCCTAAACCTGAGAAGTAACCAAAGTGGAAGCAGAAGCACTCGCTGCAATTCCAACGTTGTAAAGATGAACTCAATTTTCCAAATCTGAAATTGAGCACAACACACCAATAAAATGTATTAATAATAAGCACAAATACCCTCTCACATGAGAAGAATGAAAAAGACTGAAAAAAATAATAGTAAAATGTGCAGTAATATTAATTGAAAACAAAGAATTTCTACGTTTGTTGCCTATTAGAAACCCAACAGCCAAGTTATTCCACACATTCCAGAGGACATTGTTCTTAGCCCATTTTCCACCACAGTGAAACCTATTTTAAAATGCTTAATTATTAGGATGTTTTTGTAGCTAGTTTGTCTGATGATGTAGTAATAAGGAAAATAGCTTATTGCCTAATTTTTAGAGGACACCAAGAGGCTGCAAACCCCATCAGATACATTCAAGTGACCAAAGAAAAGCTTACAAAAGAGAATTATTCTGAGCAAGGAAAACCAGAGGAGAATATGAGAACATAGGAGTCAGTGTGAGTTGGTGTTACATCATTCATAACCATCATATTGAACAGTCTTACTAAGACCCAACTTCCAAGAAACTTGCTGGAAATGCATAAATTGAGAGTGCAGAATTAAAATAGAGTCAGAGCTGATAAATCCCAGTATGAGACTGAGGGAAAGGGATTGCTGGATTACAGCTCTGGCTTTATAAAAACTGGATTTTTTTTACATTACAAGCATCAGCCTCTTTAGGCAAAGCTGCTGCAAGGAAGGAATAACCCACATTGGAAATTATAACTGTTCTCACTATGACAAAATGCTTATATCATCCCAAAGTAATGCAGCTTTTCCTTCCCAGTTTTAAATCCATGTGTTTCTTGGCCTCAGCTTTGAAGCTCCACAACATCCCCTCCTGTATTAGCTCTAATAGCACGCACCACTCATTAGCCTGCAAGAATTAATTTGGAATTTAAAAGAACCCTAAATTATTTTTGTACCTGGGTAACATTTTGCTTTGCTGTGTAATTATTTTTTTATTAGTTTATTTAGTTCAATTTATCTGAAGCCTTTAACTGATCATTTTAGAGGCATCCCTAGACAGAGAGTTAATTGCTGCACAACAGCATTATTTGCTGTTTCACACAGGGGCTCACATCCTGTCTTGTTTTGCTTCCCTTGTTTCTTTGGAGATGATAAAGTATCCACAAACATGGTTAACCCCAGGGTTGAAGTATTTAGTTCTGAGAAACTTTAATACAATCAATTACGTTTTGAACACAGGGAAGCAGGCAAAAGGGGGAAGTTTTAATTACCATTAGTTAGCACCACAGTCCTGATGCACTGTTTGATTACATTTTTGTCTAAAATTCCCTCGATATTTCAAGTTCATTAAAGATATTTGAGTTTTTCTGCGTATTAACTATTTCAGTATAGCACTTTGATACAAGCTTTCAAAACTTATTTTATTGGGTTTCCATGAGAAAAGGAGGCAGAGAGAGATGGAATCAGGAGAAGAAAAACCATGATACTTTCATGAAAGAGAGTTAAAATTAATAAATCTGTATACCATGGACAAACCAGTTGGTTTTTTTCTGCCAGGAGAAAACACAATCTTGAAATAAAAGAGATGTCAGCAAACCAGTTCTGTTCTGCATTGAACAGAATAAAGAAAAATCTTGTTGTTCATTAGTGTTTAAAACAAAGACTAAAGCAAATCCCCAAAAAACAGAACCTAACAGAAGACCTAAAAATCCTAAAATTCAACACCCTCCCAATTAAACTACCAGGGCTAAATCATTCCAGTGAATTAAAATTGGGTTTCTCACAGCCCAAGAACTGTCCTCAGCACTCAGTTGTTGTTCTGCTCACAAATTACCTTTCTGATCAAAAAGAAATTCCATCCCACGTATTCAAAACATTTATTTATATTTATTTTATTTCTATTCAAAGCATTCCTCTCACTCCTACGTAGACAAGAGGCTCCCGTGACAACAGGGATGCCAAAAGTGAGCTGAGCAGATCAGACCTGCAGTTACAAATGCACCTTCCTGACTATTTCAGCTTCTATCAGTGACAAGTGTGCAATCCAGGGAAAAGGAGACCCCTAAGCACAGGGATGTGCTCTTTGCTGCACACCAGACCCAGTCCTTGGCACGCTCACGATGTCACTGGGTCAATGCTGCTTCCAAACCTTTTGGATTTATAAATCTTATCTCCATTAGCTTGATTCCCAACAAGCCCAAGATTCATGACAGTGAAACTCACAGCTTAGGCTTGCAGGCAAGATTTGCTTCTACAGATCAAATTTCATCCACATTTATCTTAATTTCTGATCTAATTTGAAGCCAAACCCTTTCTAGTTCTAGCAACTAAATAAAACCCCAACACACTAAAGGGATTAATCCCTTCAACTTTCTCTTTTAAGCTTTTCTTACATCAAACATTAGATTTAAATACATTTCACAAAGTATGCCATGAATTTTTACAAGCGCAAGTGAACAGCCAGTATTTCAAAACATTAGAAGAACGGGTGGAAAAAACCAGTAATTATGGAAGTTGGAATACCATTCTTTGCCATGACCTGGGGACAGATTTGAGTTAAGACAAAGCAGATGAGGGACCTGGGGTTCCCAAGACACCCCCTGATTACAGATCAGCCACGCTCCATCCCCACTCCTCCCTCACAGAAAATCAGCTGCACTGGAAAAGTGAGCAGAGCACAAAAGGAAGGATTAGTAAGTCCAAAACCCGCTCCTAAGTTACCATCTTCTCTTTTGTGTGTTCCACACGTTCAGAGCTGCCAGTTCAAAGTGACTCCTCTGCTCACCCCTCTCCTCCTGGGCTGGCTTTGCTCACACACAGCATCTGGAAGCACAGCTGCAGCACCTGCCATCCATCCTCAGAAAACACATTTTTGTACCTCCTTGCCTCACCTGATTTCCACTGGGTGAGAACAGCTGGACCCTGGATATCATGCACTGTGGCAAGCACATTTCTCTCTCTCTCAGGATTTTTTATTGAGGTGCACAGAGAGAAATGAAAGAGAAAACAATTTCTATTTCTGCTCCATGTTTTTCTCTTGTGGAATGTGTTTGGAGAATTGTTTACCTGGAGTGAGCTCTTGGTTGGATCATGGTGGATTCTTTGGGCCTGAGAGCCAGTCGGATCCACCTGTGTCTGGGCTCTGGAGAACAGGGTCACGAGTTGTGAGTTAGATATGATAGAGAAAGTAGCATGTAGTATTTAGTATCCTCTTTTATATAGCATGTTAATGTATTATAACATAATTATAATAAAGCAATCATTCAGCCTTCTGAAATGGAATTAGACATCAACATTCTTCCCATTGGGTTCGCCGACATCTACAACAATGCACGACACTGAAATGTTTATTTTGCTGCTATGGATGAAATGGGAAATCAGCTCCACCCCACCCAGAGCCAGCCATTGATAAGGAAGGAGCTGAGATGGGAGTGACTGATTGAGTACACCAGGGATGCAGCAAAGAGTTAAAAGCAGCACCCAGCACCCTTTGAACTCCACTCCATATGGCTACTCCCACCACAGCAGATGGTGGAGCTGCTTGTTTTCTGTTTACTCTTCATGTACTGTTTTCTGTCTCCTGCTAAGAGTCCCTGTGGCTAAACAGCAGAACTGACAGCTGCCCATTGCTGCTGTCCTTTCCTCACAGCTTGCTATCTTCGAGCTCAAGAACACTGCTGAAGGAGGAGACTGCTCATATGCTGCAGGCTTTCCTACTTCCCACTGCTCCACAGAGCAGAGCTTTGCCTGGCTGGATAATCTCACTGCTTGGGAAGCAGGAGACTCCAGAGGGGCCAAGGGCTTGCTTAGAGGCCACAAGCACTGGATAAAATTAAATTGTTGGGCAACATCTCCTTACAACACCCAGTTAGAAGGCCCAAATCATGGTATATTTTATCTTTGGTGTCTTTATAAAAACAACATCCAAACCCACACAAGATGCTTAAGTTAACCCAGTTCAATTTTAGAACTTCAGACAAAGTTATGGCTTTCCAAGTAATTTAGTTCCAGCTCAACTGTGTGCCCCAGGAAAGGCTTTGTACGATTCCAGTCTCTGTCTAACTCCTCCTCCTTAGAGATGAGGCTCATATTTAATTCAAGTCTTTCTCAGTCACTTCCTTCTCCACCTCAGAAATGACATTCTGCCTGCCAAGTATCCCAGGAATATGGCAGTGAGCAAGAGCTGTGATCAATTCCCAGACTGTACCTGGATAATGGATACAGACATATTTCATGCAGATCACAGAACAGCGAGGTCCTCACTACATTTGCCTTATGATTTATTGTATAAAACAGAGACGAGCCCAGAAAGTGCAGCAAAACCCCACAATCATTTATATAAGATAATGACAACAACGTGCATCAATTTACAATGTAAAAAGACATTTCTGGGGGTTATTTCAGCCACCATTGAATGAAGTCATTAGCTTTCATTTCTTGGTACGGCCAACTGAAAAATGATCCAAATGCCAACATCAAACTGAAACAAGAATTATGTACTGCTAAATTATAAAACAATCTCCTTAATACAGAAAAATCAATTCTGTAGGCAAGGTGGAAATTTGTGGAAATGCCTATTTGGCAAGAAATAAGTATTACTCATTCTTTTTGATATTTCCCAGGAGAGTTTAAACTTATATATTTATTTGAATTTGTGTAATTCAGCCTCCAGACAAGTGACCACTACAGCAGTGGCTACACACATCTTGATGGTGCTGGCTCAGCTCTGTCTTTTCTCCCTAGAAGTAATACTGAGGTAACTTCTAGGATTCACCCCACAAATCCCAAGATCCTGCACTGATGCTCAGTCAGGCACTTCCTACAGTGACTTTCACACGGTATCAGTGGGAGATTTTTTATCCTTGGCTGCTTCTAGAGTTACAGCAGTTCCACCATGAAATTCAACCTTTCAAAGAGACATTTCCCCAACTCCAAGCTCTCATTGTCCCAACACCAGGCTCCTCAAGGATGATTCACGTGTGCTGTAACAACACAAAAGCTTCTGGTATCAATTTGAGTCTAAAACGTTTACTTTGCTCTCAAACAGATTTGCAGATTAGGTTTGCTCGAACCACTTCCAGTACTGAGGAAGATGTGTTGTTGGAAATTTCAATTTTCTCATCTTTTTGACCTTACTAAACCACTTCAAGGACCCAGGTGCCTTATTTTGGTAGTGGTGCTTGGACCACAACTTCCACTGCCATCTGCTATCTCATGCTGTTTATCATATGTGAATTTTTACATTTCAAATGGATTGGGCATTGTCTCTAAATTGATCACTAGGCTTGTGCTATGTCTGAACAGCAAATTCCTTTTCCTCAGCACTTACATTTCACCTAAGGAAGGATAAATAGATAAGGATAAATAGATAATAGATAAGGATAAATAGAGAAGGATAAATAAAGTGTAGCATTTGCTGTAGGACCTCAGAGAGTTCTGCATGCTGATGGACACTGAACAGTGCAGAAACTGCTGCTGCTCTGGGCTGAATCCACTCTTTCTGTGTTATGGGCCATAAGCATAATCCCATTTTTGAGTCTGTGTTAACCTCTGCAACCTCCACCATGCCCTGTGGCTTGTCCAGACCGGCCAGCCAGGCACACCCTTCTTCAGCCAGACAAACCTGACACCCTGCTTTGGTTTTCAATCTATTTGCCACATCAAATGTGGAGTATTAATGGCCCAGCATGGACAGGGGATGCTCGTGCAGCTGGATGCAAAGGCATCTGCCATTCCTGCAGAGCTTTGCTGAAGGATCAGTCATTGCCAGAATTATTCCAGGTACTTTTTCTGTGCAATGCACACTGCCACTGGAAGGTTGTGTTTCCCTGACAACTATCAAACACATTGTTAATGTCCCTGGAGGATTTCTAGGATTTCTACTCAATAATGATTTCAGTCCTTTCAAGTCCTTTAAAAAAGTTATTTTAAACTAACTTTTTGGTTAGCTTAATCCTACCTCCAGTTTGTGTATTAAATTTATTATTGCCAGCTGGCTGAACATCTTTGGGAAGCAAAGTTTTTAACCTTAGTTCTCTGCAGACATTCAGAGCAGCACCTCTGAAGAAATCAGAGAGATCAGTGAGAAATAAAAACAGGCAAGGGACCTACTCCATCTTTCCCAGAAATCTAGAACCAAACTGAATTAAGGTGAATACTGAACTCACATGACAAACACCAACTCCCATTTATATGGGTTTTTTTTTCCCCCTCAGGTAACTCCTACATGGAGAAGAGGAACAGCAAATCCAGTTTTATTACAGAGATAAGGACAGTCATTGAAAACACAAAAGTAAGATGATAAAAAAACAGTTGTAAATTGAGCTGGCCCCAACATAATGTTGTTTTGGTTTTGGGGGTTTTGTTGCTGTTTTGGTTTGGTTTTCTGGTTGGTGGTTATTTTTATTTTGCTTTTCTTATCATGCTGTCCACAAAAAACGTACATGACTCGCACAATCTGCTTTATGGTTCTTAAAATTAAAGTATCATAAATGTGCACATATAATTATTGAATATTAAGAAATATTGGGGGGGACATACTAAATTTGGAACAATATTATTCCCTTCAAGAGAATGTCTTTAATAAGAGGAATTTATGGTATTTAAACCCACTAGAAGGCAGCCCAGTTATTTTCTTTGGAGCTGGTATTTTTCCTCACAACTAAAGCTTTGCTGAAGGAGAATCTCAGCCAGAAAATAGTTTATGGGAAAAGGAAGTCAATTGGTTCTATAAGCCATAAAGGTCAAAATACTTCTGTGAAATATTCCCTTTGGAAAGCTTGGAAGCAACCTTTTCCTCCAAAATTTGATGACAGCTGGCAAAGCAGGAGGACATATGCTTCTTTGTATTGCCTAAATCAAAGTGACTGATCTGACTTATTAACACCGATTCTCTCAAGATGCAAAAAAGAGTTTCCAGCAATTTTATGCTGTTCTTAATATTCATTAGCAATATCTGCTTTTAGATGAGCAATATTTATCCTAAACATCTGTTTGCAGGATCAGTTAGAGGATTTACAAGATACACTTGCAAATTTATTAGCTTTCATGGAAAGTATTTTTCAGTCTGTTGAAAATGATTAACTGAAGCTTTCAAGGCTACAGAAATAAAAACAAGCATTAAGGTCTGATAAAAGTCATGCTTGTAATTATCTGATTCATACAGCAGAGAAGTTCAACTTCTTATATTTTGAAAAAGCATTTCAGAGTTTTCTTTTCCATGCACTTTTAAAATCAGGGAAGAGACTATTCTATAGTCTGAAAATAGAATAGTAAATTCATCATAGCAGATAAAATAATAATTAAAAAAACCTAAGTAAATGTGACAGACATAAAAACAAGAGACTAGTAAGGATTCTTACTGAAAATCCCATACAGCTTCCAGAATAGGCAAAACATCATCATTCCTCATGCAAATCCAGGCTGAGTAAGTGGGACTTGCTCAGCCTGGAGAAGAGAATGCCCAGGGAAACCTTGGAGCCTCTCCCAGTGCCTCGAGGGCTTAAAGAGAGGGACTCCCTACACAGGCACCGTGACAGGACAAGGGACAATGCCCTCAAAGTGAAAAGGTTTAGATCAGAGATTGGAAGGAAAGTCACTCTGAGGACAGCGGGGCCCTAGCACAGATTGCCCAGAGAACTTATGGGTGCCCCTGGATCCCTGGCAGTGTCCAAGGCAGGGCTGGGAGCAGCCTGGGACAGTGCAAGGTGTCCCTGCCCATGGCAGGGGAGTGGGACAAGATCATCTCTAACATCTCTGGGATTTTATGATAAAAGGAACAAACAAGAAAATCAACAATCAACTGGGAATCTTTTAAGAGCGAGTCTATTAAACCTCTCTCAGATTCTCTATAAAATAATCTAGAATCTCCAGATCTTTCCACTAACCCTCCTTGTTCTGGACAGCAGCTGAGGGCAGCACGACTCCAGCACCACCAGTGAAGCTGTTTTTTGGTCAGTTCTCACTCATGGACACAAGAACAGCCAAGCACCGTGGGCTGTTCAGGGGCCCAAAGAGAGGCACACGTGCAAGGGTGCTGCCATGGAGGGCAGAAATGTGTTCAGGAACTCATCTCCATCACACACTTTTCTGCAATCACCTCCACTCCTTGCTGAGCACAGCCCAGACCTGCAGAGTCCCACGAAAACACATTGGGCAGACACATTTTAACCAAAACTCACAGGCTCCCTATCACATCCACAGAAAGCACTAACATTTTGTGCACATGAAGGCTGCTTGGCTTAAATTATACAGTAAACAGGAACTGGAATGTTATTAATGCCTTCAGAAATAGAAGCTGTTAGACAGCCATGCTATCATGCTATTTGTGCTCCTCATACAGACTGCCCCACTTTCTCCCTGCTCTACATCATCACTAATACACTATTCTCACTTACATGGTTAAGTACACTACTTTTTTCCCCTCCCAGGGAGTTTTTTCCACTTCTTTAATACAATCCAGCTGTCTAACACTGATTCTCTCCTCATAATGGAGCAGCACAACAATGAAGTCTTCCAAACTTACACAGTAAATACTGCCATGCAACACAGGTTTTGTCCAGTTCATCTTAACCAAGCTGCATCTCCCTTTCCTTGGCAGCAGGCTCAGTCCTGAGCACACACACACTGCAGTGTAAATGAGAAGATTTCAGTTTTGTTACACTCCAACAATGCTGTAACAGTACTGCAGGTAACCACAAGCAAGTCCAGCAGAATTACCACAGAAGTTCCAGAATAGGAAATAAAATAAAAGCTCTCCTCCACAATGGAATTGCTGCTTCACCACCAGCCACTGATTGCCCTTCTGCTTCAGAGGAACACAACAAATTTGTCTCCTCCTCTTCATTAAAAGAGGTTTTCATCAGTGCTCCTAGATGAAGTCAAACTTCAGGGGTTTGTTTGGTTTTACTTGACCTAACACATCTAAACAATAAACTGATTAATAGATCATGCTATGGTTTTCTTCCAAATGCAAACTGTTGCAGCCCACTGTTTTTCCATCACACCAGACATGATGTCCTTCTTTGCTGAAGCCTCCCTGAAAGCCACCATGAGTTGCAGATGTTGCACAATTAGCTTAGAGACTTTCAGGGCAGTGCTGGTCAGCCCAGCATCAGGTATCACCATCTGAGTTTTGGAATCTCCTGCTGTGCTTTCTATTCTGCACAGATCCCCCAACCAACCAGTTCCAGGCTTTGCTTCTCAAATTACTCCAATTTCCACATATGGGAGAATTAAGAGCCAAGCCAAGAGATAGAAAAGGGATAATGATAGAACAAAAGGATAAAAGGAAAGTATTGAGGAAAATCAAGACAAAATACAGACTTTAACCCACATTATAATGTGATATCTGAAGAATAAAATTCTTAAGAAAGATTCCTCAGGACAGGAAGGCAGTTGAGGCTGCTGGTCTTTGAATTGTAATGTGCCAAGACAGCTCTTTAATCTCTCAGCCTATCTATAGTAACATTCTGCAGTTCTACAGAGCTAAGCTATTTTTTCCTTTCCTCTCACTGTTCTTCCCATGCTATCTGATGCTAATGTGCAAAGCAAGCAATTGACTTTCAGCAAAAATCCAGTTTTTCAGTTATTCCGATTCCCTGCCTGCCCTTTCCTGGGATCTCCGTGAGGTCTGTCAGTGCAGGGTCAAACATTCTGCACCATCCTGCCCCCTGTCCCTGGAGGCCTCCAAAAGCAGAGGAAAGCACAAGAATGATTTCAGCTGGATCTTCACACAGGCCAACTGCAGCCAGTGTTCTGTGTCTGAACAGATGCTGCCCTAGCCTCAACAAAAACCGTGTTAGAAAATGCAGCGTGTTATGGAAATGGATGTATTCACTGATTAACCAGATTCTGCATTAAGTGCTATTTAATGCAGGCAAGTTACAGTAAACTGGAAAAACCTCGCTATATGCACAGTGAAAGGAAATTACTGTACTAAGAATTTGCCCAAATAGAAGAAAAAAAAAAAAATCTTGAAATTACCCGATACTACCAAGTTCACACAGCAACTCATTCACTTACTAGAGGTGATCTGGCCAATACAATTCCTATTTTCTGGCCCTTCCCTGTGAACAGAATGTGAATACAATTCCAGCTCAAGTCCCCATGGTCTTTAGCTCTTTTATATTGTTTCACTGTTCTTTGGTATTAAATTCTGAACGTTTCTGTGAAAACCCAGGAGATCCCCAATCCTGCAGAATTTCAGCAGACTGCATTTACACTGGAGAGGTGCTTGTTGGTCTCAAAAAGAAGAGTTACAGCCCCTAAAGCTGTAAAATTGGCACCTTCCTTACAGGCACATCTCATGCTTATTTGGAGCTACAAAGTCTTGCTCCAAACCACGCAACTATAAGTAAACAAATAATCACAGGATTATTTTGTCCTATTATGTCTTGCATTTCCTCTGAAGGCCTTTATTTAAAAGGAAAGTAAAACCAGGTCTCGATATTCAGTACTGAGTGCACTTTGATAAACTTTAGTGACCAAATCTGTCAGAGAGAAGATGGATCATTATATACAAAATTACACAGCTCATCACTCATCTGTAGACTCAAAATGGAAGGGAGGGGCAGGAATTTCCATCACCTAAGTCACTTCAAAGTAGGCCCCAGCATCATTTTCAAACTCAAACTATGCCATACCTCCAATAACGTTATAATAGGACTTATTCTCTGCCTCAGCAGCGACACAAACATCAGTTAAAATACATTCCCAGCAGCCAGTGCTTCTTTCAGGTTGGAAGGCATTTAGAATTCATATGCCTACATTACCCTTTCCTTCTATTCATTATTGTCCTATTTCCAAGATCTTATTTCCACAAATATCTTCATGCACCTTGCTGACTTTCCCCAATTTCCATCTTCCTTCCTGATGGCACATCTAGGAATTCATGCATAGAGCTTGTCGTCCAGATGATGACAGAATCATTTCTTCAAAAATAAACATAAGAACTCTGCCTTCTAAGGTTATTACTTTCATTGGTTCTTATTTCAAAGAAAACAGGGAGAAAAGGGGAATGCAAAAGAAAATTCACCATTGTGCTGGTGAGAACTGTAGCAGTAAAATGTACTGAGTAAAAAGCAAATGGAGACAGGAGGATATTTAAAAAGAGGTACCTGTACAACAAGTATTTATTAGAACATTAACCTTTCTTGAGAGGGTCATTAGGGGAAGGGAGTATGATTCCTACATATTGCCTTAAAGATCAAGCTTAGGAAAAGGAATCTTTATCGTGAAAAACTGCAGGGAGTTTAAAATATAGCCACATAAAATAATTTATAATCAGGTAATTACTCCGTATAAGCAGTTCGGATAAAGCAACTTATCTTCACTTAATCAACTGATAATCCTTGTGTCTCAAGGGCTGGCTTTCTTAAAATGAAAATTGGATAGAATTCCCTGTAGAGAAATGAATCCATATCCAATAAGCACCATCCTTTTTTATGAATTTAAATCATCAAGCATACAAATTTTTGAATTTCATGTCCTAGCTACAGAAATTATTTGTTTCCTTGGAGAGCATACTCCTATGTATTCAGTGTGATGCATTTAATGTTTCTCACATCATGCTTATTTACACCCCAGAAACTGTTTAAATTATTATCCCTTTCCTTCTTTTCCATCTCTGCATCGGCAACGAATACTGAACTGTAAAATCACCTTTTGGGACCTTCATCTGTTGCCAAGGATACTGGGGATATAATTATGATTTTATTGTAGACTAACTGAAAGACTTCTCTTTGTTGCAAGTGCAATTCAGCCTCATCCAGTGTTAATTGCAGCTCCACACCCCCTTTCATCCTGCTATTGTGGAGTGCTAGGAAAATTATACACCAACACTCCTGAGACTCCGATTCTGGGTCTGTTCCATGGACTGGGAACCTGCAGCACAAAGGAATGACTTCCTGAAGGTCAACATTTCTCCTGGAAATCAAATCAAGTGCCACCCTAACGGGGGTGGATAAAGTCCACACACACCTGGCCAAAGGCTGCTCCCACTGTCAGTTCTGGCTCTGGGTGTGCTCAGGAATGCAGCTGAGCAAGACCTCCCTGTGTTCCCCGCTGCTAGCCATGGTTCTACCAGACAAGCTCCACTCCAGCACAGGTGCTGGCACTGCTGGGACCTCCCTGGCCAAAGCTGCCAGCCCCCAGGAGGAAATACTAATTAATTACCTAAGGCTACCCTCCAAAGAGCACTGAACTTGGAGGAAAGCTGAGCCAATTAATTGTTGCAATTGCAGTGATAACGAACAACGGTATGGAGACTCAGTAACAGAGGGAGGGGGGTGTGGGGTGTTCCCCTTGTTTGTGGTGGGGGGTTGTCTTTTTTTTTTTTTTTTTTTACTAATTTTCCAATATTTTTATGGAGTAATAGACTCCCCTCCTACAGCTTTAAAGTTTGGTACAAGTCCTGTGGACTCATTCTTCTCCCCACTCTAATCTTTGAAAGAAAAGAACAAAATGAGAAGAGAGAGACATGATCTAAAAAGAAGGAAAAAAAAAAACATACATCTACGAAAGGTGCAATTCAACCCAAATGCATCCATCAAAAAGATGAAAACCTTCGTACAAGTGGAGGAAAAAAGTACTAAAGGGCTCAGACATCTTGGAGAGTTTCAAATTTCAGGCCCTAAATTTACTGCTGCAGGGATTTCCTGTCACAGCTGAGGAGCACACCTTCTGCAGCTGGCCTTGCAGGCAGTTCCAGCAGCTCAGGGCCACCAGGACCTTGCTGTGCCACGTTTCCATCCCTGTCCATCCTGCTTTCTGCAGTTCCAGCAGCTCAGGGGCACCAGGACCTTGCTGTGCCACATTTCCATCCCTGTCCATCCTGTTCTCTGCAGTTCCAGCAGCTCAGGGCCACCAGGACCTTGCTGTGCCACATTTCCATCCCTGTCCATCCTGTTCTCTGCAGTTCCAGCAGCTCAGGGGCACCAGGACCTTGCTGTGCCACATTTCCATCCCTGTCCATCCTGATCTCTGCAGTTCCAGCAGCTCAGGGGCACCAGGACCTTGCTGTGCCACATTTCCATCCGTGCCCATCCTGCTTTCTGCAGTTCCAGCAGCTCAGGGCCACCAGGACCTTGCTGTGCCACGTTTCCATCCCTGTCTATCCTGCTCTCTGCAGTTCCAGCAGCTCAGGGGCACCAGGACCTTGCTGTGCCACATTTCCATCCCTGTCCATCCTGTTCTCTGCAGTTCCAGCAGCTCAGGGGCACCAGGACCTTGCTGTGCCACATTTCCATCCCTGTCCATCCTGCTCTCTGCAGTTCCAGCAGCTCAGGGGCACCAGGACCTTGCTGTGCCACATTTCCATCCCTGTCCATCCTGCTTTCTGCAGTTCCAGCAGCTCAGGGGCACCAGGACCTTGCTGTGCCACGTTTCCATCCCTGTCCATCCTGCTTTCTGCAGTTCCAGCAGCTCAGGGGCACCAGGACCTTGCTGTGCCACGTTTCCATCCCTGTCCATCCTGCTGGCTCTGACTGCTGTGCACCCAGCAGGGCTGTAAGATGGGTTATGGAACAGCTCTAAGCTCCCATGAGCTGCCTCCAAAACCACTCCTCAGTCAACTTAGCCATGCCTTCCATGTGAACCTCAAAAACATCAGTACCTTCAGATTAGCAGCCACACATGACATCAACCAAGCCTTTACAAACATTTATCTTTTTTTTTAGCATTTCACTGCTGAAACAGCCATTTTCTCTTTCATGCCATGAAAAGTTTAAGGTGTCATCAATGCAGCACCCACACCTAAGAAAAAAACTACCAACTAGCCCACTAATTTTGGCCAAAAAAAACACTAAAAAAAAACAGAATACCCTTGCTGCACTCTCATTTTAATTTCTGTTTTCAAATACTTAATTGTTTGCTCTTTGTACTGAGAATGCTCAGTATTAGCATCACTAGTAGACATGAAGTGGCTTAAAATATTTGTATTTCCTTTTTCCCAAAACGGAGGCCAGTCACTTTAATAAAAAGCTGTTTTGTGATGCAGGTAAGCGATTTAATTAGCCCTGTGTAAGACACTGCAATAACAAACGCCTTTCCTTCCTCCTAAGCACAGGCTGCTTAAAAAAAAAAAAAAAAAAAGAAAAATTCATTGCTCGTTTGACAATAAAAGAAAATTATTCCCTCTCTGTGTGGCCGGCAGAGGGAAGCATGACATTCCCAAATGCAGCTCAGGAACGCAGCAGCACAGTCTGAGCTAAGCTCCACTGAAGAACTTCCCCTTAGGCAAAATCTGTGAGGGGCAGCTGGATTTTGGCAAGAAAGTTCTACTCAGACCCAGAGTTTGGTTGGTGCTTTTTCCTGTTTTTCATTTTCATGTTCTAAAAGATCACCGTGGTAGTTAGAAGCATTTGAGTAAGCAAATCTCTAACTATTCCATACTTTCTTGTTTTCATCTTAATTTTATTCCAAGTTGAAGGTATATAAATTCCTTTGACATTAATTTAAGCAGGGAATTCTGCTTCGAAACCACATGAAGAGAAGAATTATCAGAACACTTGTTTTCTAAATCACCTGATATTTAACACCATTGTAATGGTTCTCTCAAATTTTGGAAATACTTTCTGCATATTGATTTTGGCTCCTTCACAAGGCCAGAACTTGAAGGGAGGCCCTCACACAAATTAAAAAAAAACAAAAACAAAACAGATTCCAGCAGTAAAAAGTCTCTTGCAATCCATCATGCCTTCTAATTTTTGGTTTGCATTAATTCCTCTAATTAACATGAGTACTCTATGCAGCATCTTGTTTGGGAGCACTGGAAAAAGCTGAAACAATTTTAGCAATAATCTGTCTTCTCATCAACCTACTCCCGTTTCAGTTCTTTTCCTTTCAGATAAAGCAGTGCCAATTCTACCACTTGGAATAGAAAAGACACTGCAATACCCTCCTTTAGCAGGGCTCAAAACCAGCAAGGGGACACCAGGTGACCTGCAATTTTCTCTAACCTTATTTCTGCCCAGCTTCACCTACCAGCCAGGTGACTCCTTTAGAAGTTCTTTATTACTCTGCTAATTGCCAGTCTCCAAACAGCCCCTCTGGGGTCACAGCTTGCTGCAAGCCTCCAATAACAAGACCTGAATCACATTTCAGTGACATTACAGTTCAAACGTAATTCTGTTTTGGACTGGGACAGGCATTCTCTGCTGAGCATGGCCTCTCCAAGCTCAGATTGCTTCTGGTACATGTGGAAGCTTAATTGGTTATTAATTGCCCCCCCCATATTATTTGAGATTTTGAAATGCTTTGTCCCAGTGACCTCTCCTCCTACAGTTATTGCTGCCAGTCCACAGTCACTTGTTAACTTGTATCAGGCAGAAGGAAAAGCTGGGTTTAAGTTAATAAAGCCCTAGCCTTCAAGATGAAGAATTTATTACTAGTGTTTAAAATTGTATATCTGAGGTAATTTCATAAGCAGTCTTCAGAAAACTTTGATTAGCAGAACTTGGAAAAGGCAGTAAGGCAGAGGGAGCCCTGATTAGGGGGGATTGAGTCCTTCCAGTGCCTTCCCTGGCACAGCTCAAACACAACACTGGACCCCTGCCTCCACAAACATCAGTCACTGCCTTGCAATAGTTTCAACAATTACAATTTCCAGCTGTGCACAATCATTTTTATACAGAATATACAGCTTTACAGTATCTTCCATGAATTATTTTTGCAGCTTTTTCCTCTAGTTACATACTCCTGGATGTTTCCATACAATGCCTGGTTTCCTGTCCCACCATCACTTCCTACCTGACAAAGCTCCAGAGGGCAGAGCTCACAATGCAATCCATGAATCAGGGCTAACACCAATGTCCTCTCTGCAGGCTCAGGAAGCAGTGGGCTGGTTTGATGTTCCTTATGTCCACAGCAGAACACCCAGACGTGCAGAAATATGGGAATTATACACGTGGGGATAAACACAATCAAATCACCTTGTTGTTACAGAATTTTATATTCCTGAAAAGCTTAGACACTTCCATCCTCTGGATTTTACAACTGTGGAAAACTCAGGGTCAGACACGAAATGATGACAAAATACATTATTTCTTGCAAAGTTCCCAATTCATGCTGTTCTCTCTTTCTCTGTGCAGATCTGTGCTACAGAGGGCTCAGCTGCCCTGCAGGAACACTGATTTCTCTTACACAAGTTGACTTTAAGGTAAAATCCATTCAACTTTAACTGTTACCATGGCCAAGACACATCTCAGGGCCAGGACCAGAGTATTTCCATGTCTAGGATTCACTCTCACCCCAAGAACCAGCATTTGTGTGATTTCACACTGTCACCTCTGCTTTCTAGGACTCTGATGCACTCAAGTTTCAGAAGAGACTGTCTAAGCACAGATCAGGACTTTTATTTTATCCCTAGGCACTACAAAACCAAGAATGAAGGGGAATTCTGAAATAGCACAACTAGGGGGGAACTAAAGATGAGAAAAAAACAGAAGTGGATCTGTTGAGTCTAAGTTAAGCCTTGCTTCTGCTCCCTGCCTAAATTATAAATTCAAACACAACAGCACTACATCGTGGCAGAATTTCTCAAGTATTTACAATGCAAAAAAAGAGGAACAGTATGAGAGGAAATTCAGCTGATGACTAGGAAACTGTCTGCCTCTGTCACTTGAAAAACCTCTGTCCCCACATGGTCTGTGCTTCCAGCACTGCAGGAACATTCTTCTCACTCATGAGCCTATTTCCAAAACTTGCAGCTTAGGAAGGTGCAGAAACTGGGCTGCTGTTTTGTATTGGTAAAGGCCAAAACCTGAATTTCTTCAAGAGCAATCAATGTTCTCTGTGTAGAGGATAAATCCATGTGGGTAAATCATGAACATCTCCTGCCCTTCAAAACAAAGATGCTGGGGTTACCCACAGGTACCTCCCCCTTCAGAGAGCCACAGCCTCTCCAAAATTCTATGTCCTGTCTACAGGTTAATGACAGATTTTAACTGCAATGACTTGGTGCTCTCCAAGTGTCAGAGATCATTTCTAGAAAGCTTTTATTGCAGTCTCAGCTCCATCTTCAGTTACCTTGTTGACTTTTCAAATACCTAAAGATGCAATAATGTCCTGTACCATTAATTTGTGCCTTGTTTATATTTGGTTTCAGGGGAAAAAAAAAAGTTTCACTTAATTACATTACGCCACTATTACTGAAAGCATTTGGTGCTTTTCTGCATCATTATGAAAAGGCAAGTTCATTTCAAATTGTGTTTCACAGAATTGCCTGTGTACAGTGGTGGTGACCCATTTCCCTTTAATGATTATTTCCAGAGCAACAACATTAAATACAACTAAAAATTCTGGCATGCAACAAAGCTGAGTGGAAATAATTAGCAAAGACTCAGCTATGAATTGGTTTTCTTCTAGATAAAATGAAAATAATAGTGCTGTAGCCTCTAACTCTTGTGAAATCTCCAGGTTACAACAGAGAACTTCAGAGACAGCAGAGCAAGCTGAGGTGGTGGAAAGCTTTGGTTTGCTTTTCAGGAGCCTATTTAAAAATGTTCATAAGAGATAACCAAAGAAAACAGAGGTCTTGGTTTACTGAGAGAAAAATGTAATTGTACATGGAAAATCTGCTTCAGAGAGCAGCAGGGAGAATGATGAGGATCAGATCACATTCATCACTCAGTGTGACATGTTCCCACTGCTTATTTACTGTTCCACAAGTCACTTGGCAGGGAAAACAGAGTCATCTTTAATTATTTAGACAACACCAATATCAGCAGATGACAGAGGACAGCTAAAGCCTTCCCCAGTTCATGTTACAAATGCTGTGCTGATTCTGACAAGGAAGGTTCTGATAGCAACCCAGAGGCTTCCTTCACCAAGTTCCTGAACTACCTCCCTTATACATGCTTCATCTCTTTTTTCCATCCCCATTTTAACCCAATTTTCCCCAGCGATCTCAAAAGACAGCCTTTAAAACCTCTTTGAAGATAGGTGGCAATGTAGAGGAGAGATCCATGGTGCATTCTGTATTGAAACGGCAGAAATTATCCCCTAGACACCAGGGAACCTGTGTGGGAAAGAGGCAAGCACCTCACCTGCTGGAATGATTTCAGAGTTTGTACCTTAGATATGAGATCTTGAGCAAAACACTTAGAGAATTCAGGCTTCATGAATCCTCTGTTCATCATACTAATTATCCTTTTACAGCCTTCCTTTAGTTTTTATTTTTACCATCTTTCATAACTACCGAAGCATGAACTATTAGAATCTCCACTTACTTATATTTAAATATCTGTAATCCCAGCTTGGAGAAATCAAGGCAAGCTTTGCAATATTTCCCAAGCATCCTAACAACAGCTGCAACGCTGCAAATCCAAATAAGAACTTAAAATGTGTGCAAGATTGGATTGCTAAAACACAACTCGATTGTCACAAAGATGTTTGGTTGGAAGCTTTCTGCCTACTCATACTCCATTCAGGCCTAAATACTTTCAAAGATGGTCCTTATTTTGAGAGAAGGCTAAAATCTGCTTAGATGTATGGAATGGAAGATACATGACTCAAAATGGGAAACAAAACCCTTTATCTAGTGACCCAGATCTAGTCAATTAACAGGTGGGAGATCCCCCTGCTGTCATGAGCATCTGAGCCATTTACTTGATGCACTTATTTGCAATATAAATAATCCTGTGCAGTTAAGCACTCAGCTTTACAGTATCTCATAATCTTGTTGTACTTACACGGAGTAAGTATCCATTACCACTTGGAACACTCATTTAGCTGCTCAACTGACTGCTTAATGAGGTCTGCAAAGTAAAAGCCTTATCTGCAAAAAGCCAGTGGAGGAAGAAGCATGTATGCAGTCCTTTCTCTGAAGCAAGGCATTTGTTCAGACTTGGTGTGAAAAGGAATTAAAGAGAGTGTTCAGAAAAATAGAAATTAAATAAAAGATGAAATACATATATTTAGCATTTTCTAATAACGGAAGCAATGGTTTTTCACATTCATTAAAACGGTATTCTTAGAATTTTGTCTCTATAAATACCATCAGACTTTCAAAATTTCTCCTAGGAGCTAGGCCTGCTGCCTCATCCCCACCAAATAAATCCTTTAAGAATTCCATGCAGCAAGAGGTCCAGTACAGCTCCCCTTACCAGCTTTTTTTGGAGTGCTTAATAATGACTCAGTCTGATCTGTGTTTCAGCTCCAGAAATACAGCGGGACATCATCAGCTGCATTCACTCAGGTTTTAATTAACATACTGGTCATCAATAAATGTTTAAAGGATACTGGCAGTAAGGGCTGAGTACTTCCCTTTCACTCATCACTCGTTCAGAGCTCCATGCAGGACTCCAAGGCAAAACCAAACCCGTTACAAACCCTGCCACTGCTGCCAGCAGCTTCAAACCACAGCCATCAGCTCAGAGATGCCCAAAAGGCATCAAGCAGAACTCAGCAATTCCCTCTGAGATTATACACACTGTTCACCACACATCTGCAGCATGACTCAGAGGTCCTCAGCCACAACTATTTGCTACTCAGAAACCTAAGTTTGAGAAGAGTTCCATGAACTTTTATTTGTCTGTCAATTAAAAATGTTGTTTTAAGCAGACTTTGAGTCATGTCAATGCTTTAAATTAAGTTTATGCTTATTTTGCTGCTTAAGAGCTCACATTTTTAAAAGCAGTAATTTGTCTATATTTACTTTTTGATTAAAAACAAAAACATCTCCACTGATCGTGCAGCAACCAGAGCACTTAATCCTTCCTCATGTGACAGCATTACTCAAAGATCTGCTATGCAGCAACCCTTACATCTGCAGGAACATCACTGGCACTACTGAAAGCTTCCTTTTAGTCCTGTATATGCACAAGGAGAAGCTGAACAACGGGTCAAACCCCATAATTTGTCATCTCACTTTGAGCTGCTCCCACTCCTGTGCTCAGGGTAGCCCTGGGCGTGCCCCAGAGCTCTGCTGATGTGTGGTGACACAGCAGCCCCCAAAGGAAATGTGACAAAAAGCTGTTTCCTGCTGTCAGCTTACTGTGGCCACGTTATTCATCAGTAACTAACAACAGCGTCTGCTTGTCGACACTTGGTTACACATACTGATATATCCCCCACAAAAAAAAAAAAAAAAAAAAAAAAAAAAAAACACCAAACAAACAAAAAAAAAAAAAAAAAAAAACAACCTGAAACAAAACCATCAAACCCAAACAAAAAGAAGCCCAGGAAAACTTATGTCAAATCCATATGCCTTCTGTTCCTGAAAACACTGCTTTGCCACTGTTCACATAGGTCTATCCTGTGCTTATGGCACCTGTCAACCAAGGTGTTTTTTCCCCCAATATACCTCATTTCTCTGCCCTTATGGTGATGCTATCACTGTCAAGTGAGTTGGTGTGACAGTTGTATGAAGTCTCCAAATCACCACTTCCATTTCATGAGGGAATTGGTCTCATGAAAGACAGAATACAGTGGATCTCCTGATTGAACGGGGAAAGGTAGGATCAGCTAAAAGCTGGGAAAGCTCTGAGGTAGCAGGAGTGAACTGCAGCCGGTTTGTAACAAGAAGGGCTGGGTGGGAAGCCCACGTATTCCCAGGATCCCTGACTTTTCAAAGACGAGGTTTTCCCATTCTTTTGTTATGCCTTCCCTCATCTTCCAGCACTGTTCCCAAAGCTCTGCAGCTGCTGGGCACCAGGCAGGAGGTGGAACAGACCTGAAGGGCAAAGCAGCGCTGCCCCAGCGTGACTAACACACCCCCAGTGCTGCAGTGCACCGAGCTTTTACTGCTTTTACACCGGAGAAACAGACGTGCAAAGAAACAGGTCAGACACGTCAGGCAGGTGCAAACGCCGAGATAAAAGCACCTCTGAAACAGGGTAACAACAGGAGGGTAAAAGATTTCTTGTTATCAGTTATCAACCAGGTCCATTTCAGCTCGTTCAGGGCTGCTGGCTGGGAATGCACAGGGAAAATGAGCACCAGAACATTCCTGAGAACAGGCAGTGCTGCTGCACGAAGTTAAAACCCAGAACCACCGAGTTTTTTCTCAGCAGTGCCTCTGCCCTGTGAACTGCTCCCAGCTCCACATCTGAGCACATTCCTGCAATGCACCACTAAAGAGCCTCCTAAATGAGCCAGTCCTTTACCAGTATAATGAATAATTCCAACCTTTTCTTAGTGTTTCAGGTTGTTCTCATTTGTACAAAGCCTGTATTTGCTTGCTGAATAGAAAGTCCAGCCAAGTTTAAGGTACAGACAGGCAAAAATAATAACCCTGTACATCTGAATAGCACTTGTGGTCACCAGTGCAAGACTAATTAATACAAGAACTACTTTGGAATCATACTTTGACTTCCAAAGAGGACAATACACAAACATGATACAGTTGTTTATGAAGACATTTCTATAGCCAAGAAAAATCAAAAAACAAACTGAAGATGCTAAGCATGCTAACTACCTGGACCACTTATTTCTTCAAAATGATTCTACAACCCAAAATATGCAACATTTTTAATAATTAAATCTATGTTTCAGAAGTAAGTATTTCATTTCAAGCAATAATTTTTGCATATATCTTTTTTTTAAGCCATCTTTTTATGCAAAAAAGGAGCTGCCATCATAGGAATGTGTTACAGGCAAATGTTAATGCCCTTGATGTATTTCATTTTAGAGAATCAAACTCCTCTATTCCTTTGTTCAGTTTTCAGAACAGGATACTTGATTTTGAAAAAGAAGCTCTAAAACTCTCATGCTTGTGTCACTAAACCCAGATTAACATAATCTTGGCTGCTGTGCAGTGCTTTAACACCTCATTAGCTTCAGTTGTAAGTACATTAGCCCAGGCCCTAACGTTAAATAACTGAGTTATTTAATAGTTCTGATAGTTATTTCATAGTTATTGATTAATATTCATAGTTATTGATTAATATTCATAGTTATTGATTAATATTCATCGTTATTTCATTGTGTTTCCTGCACTGAATTAATAAATAAGCAGCAGAAACCAGCAGCAAAAGGCACTGAGCTGTCCAGTCTGAGAAGGAAGCCCTGGTCCCTGCAGCTCTGCTCAAAACTGGGCATTTCACTCCAGGGAACTCCATCATTTGCTTGCTGAACCCTCCAGTCACTCCTGACTGTCCTGCTGTTTCTGGGGAAGGGTTATGGGATGGATGGAACAGCCTCACAGGGAAAGCCCAAGGTTCAAGCACTCGGTCAGGAACAAGCAGAAATGGTTTCCTCCCTCTCACTCAAGTGCCCAGCTGCTCACACACGCAGTACTCCTGCTCCACTAAGCTGAGATGATAACAGGCTTCTTATTATGCCAGCTTAATATAAGAATATTTATACAGAAATAAGTGTAGGCACTGGACATAATATAACAATCACATTTAAGCAAGTCTAACAAGCTGCTGCTGAACAGCTCCTTTTGTATTTTATAGATAACATTAAAAAAAGAAAAAGTACTGGGCAGGTGATATACAAAGAACTGGAAGTTTTTTCCCCAAGTTATTGTTGTTGGGAAGAAATGATGAAAATTAGTATTATCTACCACTTTATTTACTAATAATAGTTTACAATACACTTTTCCCACCTAAAAACCTGCAACAACATCCAAAGACTTTTAAAACTGCTATAAAAATTGTATACTTCTAGTTTTGGATGTTTTTATCCCTGTTTAAACACTGGATGTGTTTATCCAGTAAGATGGCCTTAACTGCTGTTGTGTATGGAAACTGTATTTTTGAATACTTGAAAGCTTAATTGCTAATCAACAATGGCTGCAAGACTGTAAATCTCCAAGTCTGCTGTGTGTTATGCTCCAGAAGAATTACATGATGCAGCTGTGGGGCCCCTTACAAACATAACCTCACTACAATGAGCACTGCAAAATGTTTCCTGGAATGGGAAGAACAAGTAAGATCCAAGCTGTTGTTTGTTCACATAAGGAACATGACAGAGAGCCAATGAAGTTTTCACTCATATGCAGAATTATCTGCTGGAGTTCTGACTCATAAGCAGCTTGCTGCTATATTTAGCAGCAGAGGAATGTTTACTTGATTACCTCTCCTATAATAATAAATAAGATTTTACTGAAATCTGTGGAACGTACTGTTAAGGATTTCAGGGTGTGTGACATAATGAATGCAAAGCCCAAGATGCCCAATTAACCAAAGAACCCATTATGAATTTTAAAATAACCTCTCAGTTGTTAGAAACTGGGAGTTGCTCACAATGATGTCATCTCCCTTATCTAAACATTCATAGGGTCAAAATATTTTTACCTCAAGTCTGCCACCCATGAATGGGTGCCCAGGTAATTGCATTGAGGGATTTGGTGACCTCACTCAGAAGAGGCCTCCCAAACACTCCTCAAACCCAAACCTGAGCCCTGCAGCCTGGAATTACTGAATTTTCTATCAGAAAGCAAATCTAGAAAGGAATAATTTAAAGAAGTTCACCAGTCCCAAGCCTGAGCCCCGTGGTGTCGCTCTTTGTCCCTCCAGCCAAGCCAAAGGGAATTTTGGGCACTGCTCTGTATCAAGACTTATTCTGCCTTCTCCTGTTGGAGCACACTGCAGTCAGGGCTTGTTTAGCCAGCTGCCAATTAGAAACAAATATAGTTTTGTATTGCTAGAAAAAAAATTTCAAGGAACACTGTGGTTGACAGAGAAAAAGCCATGATGAAGCCACCTACAGAATAAACTTCAAGTCGATTCCTAGCTATAGATACTGGCCTGGGACAGGCATTTGGTTATGAAGGA
Source organism: Vidua chalybeata (assembly GCF_026979565.1). NCBI lineage: Eukaryota > Metazoa > Chordata > Aves > Passeriformes > Viduidae > Vidua > Vidua chalybeata. The sequence goes on from NC_071543.1 coordinate 18,230,857, forward strand.
GAGAATAAATAGGTTTGTTAAAGCACAGATTGACTCTGGAAAAAATAATTTCAAGAGTTAATTTAACAGGTTAACTACAGCTAGTCAGATTACACTAGGATTAAATTAGTAGAGCACAAAGTATGAAGAGAAATTTGAGTCATACTAGCACAATGGGATTTTATGAGCTACCTAAAAGTTTCAAAAAAAGGTTTACAACTATAGTAGATTCATAAACAAAAAAAAGGAAATAACTGACAAAACCACAAATGCCCTTTTGAATTCACAGGATGACCTAAAACCATGAGTTTATTTAAAATTTTACATTAAGATGCAAAAAGGAACAGAAGTAAACAAAAGCATTCCTCTTTATTTCAACTGGTTGCCCTAAACGTAATTAAATGCAGGAAAGCTCCTCTGCTGCCACAGAAGTGCTGGATGCTGATATTTCCCCTCTAAGTGAGACAACAGGCATCCCTTTTTATAATTACAAATAATTACAATAATTACAAATACAGGCCAACAGTGCTGCTAAAACCCAGCCTCCATCACTGCCTGGGGCTCTTCTCAGGCACCTTCAGCTCCCAACAGGGACCACACAAACATGAAATGCCAGCAGCTTCAAAACATGAAGCAGTAACCTAAAAGCAGACCGTGGCTTTAACAAATTATTTCATTAAGAGCAACACACTCACCAGGCTAATAAAACACCTGGAAAAGGTGGCCACACAAAACTCCCAGGAGATAAAAAATCAGCTTTTCCTGGCTGAAGCATTATCATTGCCATGTAGGTACCTTTCACTAAGTTCTTCCTATTTTCACATAGAATTTCTTATTAACATTTTCCCTTTTTAACGCGTAAAACACCAAGAAGCCAAGCTCAGGCTGTAATTCTGCCTTTTCCCCTCGCCTGGTTGTGGTTTGCAGCTTTCTCAGAGCTGTTCTTCAAAACGGGGCAACTTCCTGCGGCCAGGCTGGGGCACTGGGCCAGCTCAGAGCGGGGAGCCAGGCTCCTGAGCAGGGCTCCCGAGGTGGGAAGGGGATTTTCACTTCTCTTCCTCACCAGTCCCCCCTCTTGTAGCACTGCAGGCGTTTCTGAGAGCACCTGACAGGCAAGAGCGAGGGACTGAGCTGGAATCAGCCTTTTTTTTTCAAATAAGGTAAATTTTAACCCAGATCACTTTTGCAATCCCCTTAACACCAGTCACATGAGCGTTTGGTGCACACAACAGAAAGCACCAGGCGACGGGAAAGGGTAACAGGCAGGAACAGAAAAAATCAAATTCCTTTCGCAGCAGCCCTAATATTCCAAAATGACACCAAAGTCCAAATAAAATTTGAAGCAACTTCCAGCTAATAATATTCCATTAGCAGAATTATACATGGAAAAAAGAAAAAAAAAAGAAACTTTACAGCAAAACCTTCAGAACCCAGCAAGCTGTTACCTGCACTGAGGCAATTCCCAAAGTGTGAATGCTCCCCCTGTCCTTAGGTTGTTAAAATCATGCCCTTAATTCGGGGGTGGGAGGTTCAAATTGCCTTTGGAGAATTTAAATAGACAAATCTCCCCAACCAGCAAAAACCATGTACATCACAGAACCCCAAATTCCAGCAGAGACAGGGGCCAGAGGGCTCCATGCAGGTTCCTCCCCGTTAGACTGCAGGGGAAGCACTCAGTGATGTCTGGAATGACCTTCTGGGGCAGCTGGGAAACCCTGACCTTTCCTGTGCCATCTGACACCTCCAGCAGGTGACACGGCCACCTCTGGCCCTGAGCTCCTTCTTGCTGCTCCTGGCTCTCTTTCAGAGCCTCTTGTGGACAGTCTCACCTCTCTCCAGCTGTCTGTGAAGATTACAGTGCTCTGTCCTCTGGATTTTAACTCTCTTCTTGCTACGTGCTCCTTGGAGAATTCCATCCACAGATTCCCATACCATTTCTATTCTAAAATGTTGAGACTGTCAGAAACATCGGGTTCTTCAAAAAAAATGGATAATAACCATTCCTGCAAATGGAACTTACATTCTTCTACACAGGAATCTTGCATTTTTTGTCCCATCCTTATCACTGCAGTGTTGTGTCACCTTCCTGTAATGCATCAAGCAATGGAACAAGCATCTGCCAGGTGCTTGGGCTCATGTTCCTCCAGAGAGGCCTGTGCAGGACAGGGTTTTGCATTGGCATCTTTGGATTCATACTGAGGACTAAATAAAGAGCATGATGACAAAGAGTTCTGACCTAGAAATAGGCAATAATATCCACTGATATGGCTGATGAGCTTAACTTGCCCTCAGCCTATAGACTTTGCCCTCTTTGCACAATTTCTATTGATCTTCACGCACATGGCTGAGATCTGTGGCAGCCTGGTGCACAGTGCTGGTCCCTAAGTCAATGTGGCAGCAGGAAAGGATAAAAACCTTGCCAATTTTCACAATATAAACTGTCACATCTCATCAACCAGAGCGCTTGTAGTGGAGAGCTAAAGGTGAGAGAGTATTGCTGTTAGCCTGGTAATCTCTCACTGCCACTTTTGTGCCCTTTCCTTATGCCAGAGCTGGGGACTCTACAGGTGAGGATTGGCTCAGCACACTGAGCTGGCAGAGAACTATTGGTTTTTTTCCCCCTTATTAATTTTGTATCAGAAAATACGCTAAGACTGCTGAACAAATCCACTTTGCATGGATAAAGTGAGGGAAATACAAACCACTGCCACCCTGAGAGTCACCTCTTCTTACACTAAATCAAGTCTAATGTGTGGGGCTGAGCCTCAAACTCATCTTCAGCCACTTGTGTGATCAAAAATAGACAATTGTGCATGTGCAGGAGAAGATCAGAGTTAATCCTGCCTGTCACTGTTTCAGCACATGCCATCTTCATTCATTTATAAAAAGGACTAAGTGGACAAGCAAAGAATTTTGATTACAGGTTGCAGAATTTTGCTTTTCACAAGTAAGTTCAGTGTGAGCAATATTTAAGGAACTAACAGACACAAAAAGAAGAATAATTCAGAACAAACCAAAAACGTAGAAGAGCAGATCCTTGTTTTCTGCAGTATTTTACATAGTCCCATCCTGCTGGAACTGTGCTGGATGACAGGGATGCATATTTGACTTCAGAGCCAGGTTTTTCCCTCAGAAAAGATAAACATGCAGTTGATTTCAGTGAAAGTTACTAAAGACTCTTAAGTTAAACCCAAATATTGAGTGAACCAAAATCAACATAGGGAGTATACCAAAAACATCCCTGCTGAGTGTAATTCTCCTCATTCCTCAAAGCTGCAATACCTGCTTTTCAAGGTATTTAACTCAGTCAGTCTTTTAAATAACATGATGAAATTATATAATAAAATCAGTTTACATACTAAATAACTGCATCATACCACTGGTTTATCTCCCTTGAAAAAGCTGTTTAAATAATCCCACTGTTAACTCCTGTAAAAGGATGCACTTGTCCCTCTATTGTCCCCAAAAATGGGCTTTAGTGGAGTTAGCATGGAAAAACCTTTGGTCCAGATGTGGGGATGGAAGTCCCTTCATATGCTCCCAATAAATGATATGTGCTACCCACAGGGCAGAACAGTTAAATACAAAGTAAAAATCCATCTCTTTCTAGTAAGTGAAACTATGATTAATGTGCTGAACAGGCAATGACCATGGGTGAACATTCCACAAGCTTTTATCTTATTCTTCCATTGAACAATTGGAACGAAGATTTTGTAACATGATCTTTAGCTTTATCAGGCCTATTTTTGTCCATCTGCCTGGAAGCTCTTCATTAGCATCACGAATGCCTTCGCCATGTGCATTATTTCCATCAAAATGAACTTCATTTCCACCCAGAAATCTGCTTGTTGAAGTTTGGGCTACGGACAGAGACATTTCACTGATAATTATTTATTCCCTTCTCTGTAGAATTCTTATTTGGTAGGGTTTGTATCATGTACAGAAATTATAAACACTGTGATAGAGCTTTCTTTGCAAAGCAAATAAACAAAGTAGGAAAGTTCCCAGCCTGACTATTAAATGCTCAGTTTGGTTCTGTCGTGCTTTGAGCGGCCCTGGGCAGCTATAGAAATGTGGTTTGTTAAGAAAATTGTTGTGGTGTTTAGTTTTTGTGAAAAGCTGTGAAGATGTACAAAAGCAGGATAAATAGAAAGGTCTCTAGTGCTGAATGTGTCAAGGGAAGCCTTGTAGTAAACGAAAGGAGTTTATTTGGAACTGTTCAGTCATGTTTGAGAAGCAAATTGTGCTCTGAGATACATCAAAAGATATTTTCTAAACAATTTGGGGAAGATCCCACACAAGATAAGCTGAGAACTCAGCCATGGGGCTGTGGGGAGATGTGCAGAACAGAGAGGAAAAGCCTCCAGGAGCCTTCAAGGGGAAAATAAAAGTCCCAGTGTGAAGGTTTTCAGTTTCCTTCTGCAGAACTGCAGGCAATGACAGAATTGCACTGTCAGAGACAAACAACACAGAGGTGCTGGGTGCCTAAAACACCAGAGGTGACAGAAAAGGAGTGAAAAATGAGCTGCTTTTACTGAGACCTTGAATACTCTATTTAAATCCACAGTTACTGTTGGGATTTGACTCTAAATCAAAAAGATGTATTATATTGTTAAAAATTGTAAGGTAGGGTAGCACATATGAGTAATAATAATTGTGTGTTTAAAAAGTGGGATACAGTGTTTAGTGGCAATGTTAATTTTTTTTTTCCCTTCTGTACAGATCATCTCCAGTTCTTTCAGGCTTGGAAGAAAACTCATGAAGTATGATGAGACATAAATGTGTTTTATTCACATTGAGCAGTTGTGTCCTAGGATGTAAAATGTTGGGAAAAAAATAGAAGTACTAATGCAAAAGGTTCTGATTATTCTATGGAATAGAATATTTGAAAGGTAAAGGGGAAAAAAGAAAATCAATTGTTAACTAATTACCATGACTTCACATATCAGCAGTTTGCTTAGTTTTTCTTGTGGGAAAAGTCCAAAATCAAGCAAAATAATTTCTTGTATTTTTTACATTATCCTCTGAAATAATCCTGCGCTATTTTTTATACATTCCTTGTTTCTAAAAAGCATGAATGGAGCAAGAACTATGTTTTCTTACTGTTCTCTTAAAACCTGAAAGCAGAAAATATTTTGGAGAAGATAAACCTCATTAGGATCTAGAGTTATAGACTGAGGGGTCAAAATGGAGAAAAGAGTGACCAGACAATTCACCTAAATCAGTTCATTGCCTCAAGGAGGGGAAAGGCTTGTAACAGAGAAGTAACAATTCAGAAAATATAAACCTAAAAACTGTATTGATGTTTTGTTTTCTAAGTATTAGGGGAGCCTGGCCTGGAGGAAATGAAAATCTCTAATGATTTTTTTTCAGATTAAAACAATTAGTCAGTTTGATGAAAAATGTGCCCTGACACAAGTAAATGTCATATTTTTCCTGTATCATTTCATAATGGTAGAGCTCATCCAGCTTTAGATTTTAAATCAGAGCTGGATTTAGTCAGTCAGGTTGAACTGGAGGTTTGCTGTAAGCACAATTATCTCCCCAACATAATCCACATGAAATCTTTCCTAAACAATAGGTGGGGAACTCAACTTCCTCTTCCTACAAGGCAAAACGTGTAAGTTAGCTTGGAACTGGGAAGTTGAAGGCCCAATAAATGAGCTGTGGTGCAGCCACCTCACAGCTGGTTAAAACCAAACTGCAGCCAGGGAGAATTAACCTTGCTGAAGTGTCATCCTGAGCCATTTAAAGGAATGCTCAGAATCAGCGTGGTTTTAATTCACATTTGTTAAAAGGTTAATGTAAGATCTTTTAATGTACCTTCAAATCACTAATAAATTTCTTACATGTGTGGTAGTAACTTCTTGTGGCTTCATGTACAGAAACACTACAGTCTGTTCGATTATTGCCTCTAGAAAGCCAGGAAATTATGGTTTAGATTAAATAAAGTTTTAACAAACAAATAATTCTTTGAATTATCAGTGAGTGGATTTTCTGTGGATTTGAGTTTGCAAATAAATAATATTTATTAAGTAGTCTAAGAGAGTATTGTTTAGAAAGTGAAGTAATTTTGTCAATAGAGACTATCTATTCATATGCAATTAAAGCTCTTCATTTATTTTAATTGCTTAGCAGTTAATACTTCTAATCCTATTTTCCCACCTGTTAAGATAAGCTATTCAACCCCATGCTTTTCTTGTTATTTGCCACATTCTCATGCACTGTAAACAAGCTTAGACTGATTTCCATCTGCAGATAAATGCAGGAATTTTTAAAAATTCCTAAATGTAAATCGATTCAACTAAAACTGCAAAAAGGAGGAAGAGAGAGGGGAGTAAAAACTGACTGCAGTGATGACAGTGATCAAGGAGAGAGAAAAGCTTCCAGCTTAACAGGAGCAGGGGAAGGATTGTGGTGTGTTCTCTGTGGTACAGTGCTTGTGCTAATGACATAGAATTTCTGGATGAAAGGCTGGGAATGTACTGCTGGGCGACTTAGCAACATATTTCCTGTTTGTGGTTAAGTTAAATACTGTGTGTTTTCTCTTCTGGTAGCATACAGAGTAATTACTTTTTTTTTTTTTTTTTTCCCTCCAGTGCAGCTAGGACAAAGACTCCAACACTGTTAACTTTCCTCTTCAGTTCTAGAAATGTGGAGAGCAGAACATTTCCCAGGACTGAAAACTGAATCGCTGCTCTGGTGATCTGTAACCTGCACTTTTCAAGCAGCAGCCTTTGCCTTGTCTGGCAAATGGAAATTCTACCACTGAATTATGAATTCTCACGCATCCAGAATAATTTTCCTTTTTGGATGTACTTGGAGTGAGTGCCTTCTGCAACCTTGCATGACTGAACTTTTGGTCTGTTTAGAGGGAGAGTGCTAAGAGCTGTAAGGTCTCATCTTGCTGGGTTAGCCAGCCATCCTCAAAGGCCGATTTCATCAGTTCAGAAAGAAAATAATGCACGTTTTGGGGATGCTCAGAATGCCTCACGCTTATCAGCGTCTGATCATTCTGCTGCCAGGAAATTGTGTGATCTCTGTGAGCTGCTGTGGTTGTGTGACTGAATGGGACTGAGATGCCACGTAAGGAGCAATGTCAGCACCTACAGAGCAGTGGCTTTTTGGAGTTACATGTTTGCAGTGTTGTGAAATGATATTTGTAATAAATAAATGAATAAATAGTTCTGAAATCCATTTGCTTCAGAGCTGAAGCCAAGTTAAGAACAGTTTGTACAACTACTCGTTTCCACCCTCAGGCCTCACTGTTGCTCTCGGAGTTGAGCCAAAATACTGCATTGCAGTGTCTGCCAAAAGGAGGTTTGTCTGCCTGCCTTAGGCAGAGTTGTGGTTTTCTGGAGGTTTTTTTGTTTGCTTCGTTTTGGTGTTGAGGGGCTTTTCCCTGTAAATTTTCCCTAATTGGGACAGCTACATTATTTCTCTTTTCTCCTTTTGTTTGGAACTGCCTGCAGAGTTTATATGGTCATAAAGGTCCTTAGTTCATACATGGAATATTTGCTTCTCAGCCCTGGAAACTGGAGTGGGGTGGGTGAAGAACATTAAAATGCAGCAGTATGACTAAAAACATTTTCAAAAAGAAAACAAGAGGCTATAACTTCTGCTGAGGAGGCTGTGAAGTGGATCTAATGACACTTGATCTGTGGCAAGCTTTTCAAAAGCAGGTCTCCAGCAAATCCTGAAGCAATGTTTTGTACAACACAAACAATTTTAAGCCACAGCTGAAATCTCCAAATGGAGGCTTGCAAAGCATTTGCAAATCAGAGTTTAAAAAAAATGAAATAACTCTGGTAAGCAAGCAGCCATCTGTCCCAGGGGAGCAGGCAAACCCAGGAAGGGGAACTAAGAGCAGCTGTGGGATGACTTTTCATCACACGATGCAGCTGCAGCCTGGTGGTTGCACATCTTTTCTCCATCACTCAGACAAGGGTACGTTAATTACAATGGACCAGCACTAAAACAGCAAATCCCCTGTGATGTTTTCAGTGATGTGCGGTGTCCCCACACCTGACTTCAGTGGGTTTTTTTTCATGTTTTGCTAATATCAGGAATGTGATCTGAGTTTTATTCCATCAAAACTAAATCAACGCAAGGCCTGACTGCGCATTTGCTCAGTTTTCTCCATTTCTCACATGTGCACTTGCTTTCACTCACACCACAAATTATTTTTGGCATGTTGTGCCAGCTGCTCCTGAATCTTAGAGGTCAGTTAGTGTAAAGGTTTTGCTGAAGAACACTTGGCTAGTGCAGTATGAGCAGCAGTATGAGCATTGTGGCAAATTTAGAAAATTTGAGGACAAAAAGTTCTTGAGCACTTAAGAGTTATGCTGAACAAACAGTGCTACAGAATTTGGTTTAAAAACTCTTAAATTTGTGCACATAGATGCCAGGCTGTTGGAAATTCGTCTCTGTTTTCTCTGAGTATGGACTGACTGAACTTCATGCTCCAGATATGGGTGCTGCTTAATACAGAAAAATAGAGACAGCAGAGAAAACCCAAAATGGTCATTAGAGCTAATTGAAAAGAAGAAAAAAAACAGATTTGATAATTTCTTTTTAACTAACCATTGCTAAACTGTTGCTGTACAATGATATCATGTAAACTATAAGTGGATGTAATTGGAAATAACATTACATTGCCTGATATTGCAAACAAGTGTTTGAATTAATGATTACTTGATTAATTTTGTAATTTCAACTTAGGTATAAGATGGTATCATAAACTATGTCCAAGTAATTATTGTTAAAATCATCAGAATGAAAAAAAGGAAGATTTATACAGGAAGGAAGAGATGAATCTCAAAGGAAATTTTCAAACAGAGTATCTAGACAGAGCTGGCTTATTTTATAGCCTCCTAACTTCTGCTGCCAAGATTCTACTTTGATTTCAAGACACCTGCCAGTTTTAGAGCTGACATTTATTTGAAAGCTGATATTGTCAGATTTTATCAACAGGTTTTCATTGCTGGATTTAAAAGAGAAATATTTCCCCCGGTACTCAGGTAAGCCTCAGAGAGTCACAAAAAATGCAGAGAGCCCCCTGAATCTCAGGCTTTGCATCACTGTGTATGTATTAGACAGAGATCAGAAATTCACTATTCTGTCTTGTTTGCCTTTTGGGACTCTCTGCTAGAGGGCAATAAACGGATATTTATATCTGAATGTGAACAAGGATTCTCCTTGTCCCACCAAAACAACAGATCATGATGGTGTTCATGACTGCTTTCTCAACATAATTTAGCAGGTATCAATTCAGCTATACCAACACAAAATGTGTAATTTTCTTTAAAGAATAGCAACGGTATTGAAGACATCTGTCAACATGACGCCTTTAATAATCAGACATGTGACCCATGATTTTCCTCTGTCCATGCTCATACAGAGCATCCTGAGTCCTTCAGTTTACACAGCGAGGCTCGGCCAAAGGGATTCTGGAATCCACAGAAATGGTTTAAGCGATTTTTCACTGTTGCAAGCCATGGGCACGGGTAGATGAGTCAGGCATCGTTCAGCCTGGACAAGAGAGAGGCAGCTTTGGGGTGCTCTAAGCGGCCTTCCAGAACCTGCCGCGAACTTTCACCACAGTCCGGGCAAGACAATTTACAAGAGCACGTAGTGACAGGACACGGGGGAATGGGTTCAAGCTGGAAGAGCGAAGGTTTCGATTCGGTATTAGGTAGAAATCTTCCCCTGTGAGGACGGGGCGGCCTCAGCACAGGCTGCCCAAAGCAGCTGAGGCCGCCCCATCCCTGGGCGTGCCCGGGCCAGGTGAGACGGGGACTGCGGAGACCTGGGCCCGCGGCAGGTGCCCCCGCCCATGGCAGGACGCGCTCTCCACGGCCCCTGCCGGCGGCCCGTGCCGTAACCCCGGGCCGGGAGCCGGCCGGGCCCTCGCCGGTTCGGGGCCGAGCCGGGGGCGTTCCGAGCGCCCCTCAGCGCTCCGCCATTTGCCGGCGCAGGGCGCAAGCGCGCGCCGCCCGCTCAGGCGCGGTGGCTCGGGCGGGCCGCGCGCGTGCGCGGCGGGGCAGCGGAGCCGCCCCGGGCGGAGCGGGCGCGGGCGCGGGGGGCCCATGGGGCCGGTGCGGCCGTGAGCGCTCGGCCCGGCTCGGTTCGGTTCGGCTCGGCCCGGCGGCAGCCCCGCGGAGCCATGGACGGACACGCGGCTCCGGGCGCGGGCGGCGAGGAGCCGCTGAGCTCCGGCAGGATGAACGCGAAGCGCGGCGGCCGCGCCGCGGAAGAGGAGAGCCGGAACAAGCCCAAGCTGGTGAGCGCGCTGGGAGGGGAACGGCCCGGGCTCCAACAGCAGCGGCAGCAGGAGGAGGGAGCGCGGGTGCGCCGCTTCCAGCGGGGAACGCGGGGCGAGGGGCGCGGGAGCCTTTCCTGGGATGAAAGGCTCCGCCGGGGTTCCGTGCGGGTTTCGGGGGCTCCTGCAGAGGCAGCGCCCAGGAGGGCCGGGCCCGGTGCCGTGCTCGGGGCCCTGGGGGCTCCCGGCCGTGCCGCGCCCGGGTGGGCGCTGAGCGCGGGCGGCGGAGTTCCCACGCTCGCAGGGGACAGGGACAGCGATAGGGACAGCGACAGGGACAGCGACAGCGACAGGGACAGCGATAGGGACAGCGGCAGCGCTGCTCCGCAACCTCTGCCCCGCTCCGCAACCTCTGCCCCGCTCCGCCGGCAGAGCCGGGGTGCGGCCGGCTCCGGCTGAACAATCCAGAACGCTGGTGATCATGATGCAAGCCACGTGCTTGCCAATGGAACCTCTCACTTAATGGGAAAATAATTGGGCGGTGCCTTATGTTTTTTGTTGTTTTTTTTTTTTTTTTTGTTTTTTGTTTTTTTTTTTTCTTTTTTTAATGTAAATCCTCTTTAGGGCTGCAGTTCGTTCATTATGGCTATGCGCTTTGATTTTTTTACTGACAGGCCTGATAAGTCGAAGCACAGGCGGAGTTCAAGGCAGCATCACTGGGTTGTATCGCAGTTCGCAAATGCTGCAGTAGCAAAACCAGCTAATGTGACAGTGTTTACCTTTGATTGTTTACATTTGTTAGTTGCATGTGTTAAATCGACCTTATTTAGCTCAGTTTTTGGTTGTATTTCCAAGAGCAACAGTGTAGCAGACACTTAAAACTCCCTGACTCTTCTCCTTGGAGAGAGTACTAAAGTTGCAAACTTTATTTAACCTGTTGCAAGGGCTTTCCCCGATGCTGGTAAAACTAAGTCAGTATTGAAGTTTTCCCACCATGTGTTCCTTTCAGTGAGTATAGAGCTTTTAGATAATCAGCCTGACAACTGCAGTTTGGGTTCTTGTTGTTTGTTTGTTGTCTTTTTTTTTTTTTTTTTTTTTTTTTTTTTTTTGGTGCTGAACATGAAGTTAGCATTTAGGGAAGTTGGTAAATATATAACATTGAGGCGTAGAAAGGGTACTGAAAGTTATCCTTGTTTCAGAGGATGACAGAAGCATGAATGACTTGAACTGTGCTTGTATTAAAAGTGATAAAGTGTATCTTGGCAAAAGATAAGCAGATGTGGTGTCTTGTTTTGTTTCATGGTGTTATTGGAAACAAACTCATGTTTCCTTGCATAGGATAAACTTTGTATAAACAATACCTTTGGGTGTGTTTATAGTACCTCTACTATTTCCTGCTAAAGTACCGAAGAAGGCTGCCTGGAGATTCCTGCAGGGAACTGATTCAAAAATCACTCAGGGAAGTGCTTCTATTGGAAACTGTGAACATAAATTTGAATTTTGCTCTAGCAGAAGAGAACTCTGTTCTGATAGAAACACATAATTTGAAAAATCAAAGTGAAATGAGCTCAAAATTGGATTGAGCAGAATGACTATTTCCACTGCATGGTCTATTCAGTTATTCTAGGATCACTAGAATAAACTTTCATTGTTCCATTGAGTGGAAAAAAAGAACATTATGTTAATATTTGATTTCATTCACGGCAGTATGCTTTTGTTTCTTGAGGGGGTGGATAATTGCAGTCCAGCAGCACCCTGGATCAGAGCAGGGATATGTTGCTCAAATCAGGGCCTTCTGAAAGATTTGCCCTGGGTAAGTGACTGGCCTTTGATGATATAATTGAGTGAGTGGGTTGAATAGGAAAGCAGGTTTTTTTCACTCTGGACATGATGTGCACAAATAGTGTATAAACCTGACATGAACAGAGATTTACTTTGAGGGAGAAAAAAGGCTGGGATTCAGGTGTGCTTTCAATTGAGTTGAGGTGACTGGACATCCAGATTTACCAATTATTACCATGGGTTTGTAAGGGAAGAACAAACCTGTAATCAGGGAAAAGCTTCATCCATTATACAGGAGAGTAATCCTATGAAATTCTGCTGGCTTTAATTTGAATGAGGAATTGCTGCTGGGGCTGGCAATGTCTTCAGGCACTGGGAGTGCACTCCTGTGCACCTCATCACTGCTCTCTTCTTTGTGCAAAACAAAGGTGTGTTTGGGACTTGGGGCAGAGAAGCCACACTGTGCTGTGCTGAGTTGTCACTGAGCTCATATACAAAGTTCCTCACAGCTGGGTGTGGAGATTTTCTTGGTTCATCTTTGTAACTTCCAATTCATCGAGTTTCACTGGAGTTACAGAGATGAATCAACCTGCACTCCCTGTCATGTGTTGGGTGTAATTCAGGGAGCTCAGTGTGCTGACAGGAGTGTGCCTCCTCCCAGAACTTATTTCACACATCAGGGGAGTGCTGAGCGAGGGCTTGCTGGCAGAGGGTGTGCAGCTACACACAGAGGAGAAAGTATTTTTGGTTCCTGGCACAGGAGCTGAAATTAGACAAATCCTTGGGAAGAAGTCCAGAGGAATGATTTTTATATGATAGAAATGGCCCTAGGTGACAGAGGGCTAGGAACTGAAGTCATTATCCTGAGGGAAGGGAAACTGGAATAGAAAGGTGGAAGTTTTTGATTTCCCTGTTCTCTTCATCTGCAACTAAAAGGTGTGCAGTGCTGCTCGGCCTGCAGAAGTGTAGTGGTTTGTCTGGGGGGGTTCTAAGGGCTGCAGCCTGATCAGTGGCACTTTTTCCTGATGGACAGGAAGTAGGACTGGGCTGCTGAGAGACAATCTGTGCTGGGAAGGAAAACAGTGCTTTAAAGTATTTTTCTGAAAGGCAATTGACTCTATACACACACAAGTAATTGAAGGTGAGCTGTATCAGAACTACTAATTCATTTATTTTCTGCTTTAGGTAGTTGGGAAAGGTGTTCAGGTTTCATACAATTTGTTGAATGTGAGAATTTAGTTCCAGTTTTTATAGTAGTAGTGTATAAACTGGATTATTTTACTGAATTTTGATATCAGTGTTAAGAGCACCTGGACGCAATTGCTGCTGAGGAGCTCTGGGTTGGTGTTTTAGGGTTTTTTTTTCCCTCTTTTTTTCTGGCTTAAGGACTAGAGGTTGGAATAAGTGCCCGGTATTTTTGTCGTCATTTTTGTTTACAGTGAAATGGGCAGAAAAAAATCTAGATTATTTTGGCAAGCAATCATCTGATCTCACGTCAGCCCTGAGAATAGGCTGGCAGGAGGTGGCAGAGAGCAGTTCCATGGGTTTGGCAACATGCTAATTTGCTTGTTTTAAAGCATGCCTGTTCTGCTAGGGCAAACAGACTAAATTAAGGTTGTCAGGGAGATTGCTGGCATTCCTCTGTTGGTTAATGCTTAACTCAGATGTTCTTTGCTCTCCTCCACGCTTCAGTCACATGGGAAATAGATGATTCTGTCAGGGACCTAGGAAATGAGTGCCAGCTCTGGTGTGACAGAGCTGGTGTAGCTTACCAAGGACCTGGCAAGTTGAGCATCTTTTTGGTTGAGAAATTGAAGTCAGACTTTTGACAGAAGTTCATGGCAGAAGAAAGGGAGAGAGGTTGTAAAAAGGAACTGGAGGAGATTAAAAGGGGAAGATGATTTAAAGGATTTTTTGGTCAGAGACACTGAAATCACTGTTCTTGGGGGTTTTCAAGTTCTGAACCTGGATAGAGTCTTTAGCATGCTGATGTGAATTTGGCGGGTGACCCTGCGTTTTGGGCAGGAGTTTGGGCTGCCCTGAGAAAAGAACGAGATCCTCTCAAACATCTGTGGTTGTGTGAGTCAGCGCTTGAAGAGGGGTGCTGTAACAGGATTTGGGGTGCTCGGGGAGTGTTCGAGCACTGCCTAACTAGAAATTAACCTGCCCAGTGGTTTTTGGTGGTGTTTTAAATTCCAGTTAATATCTCGTGTCACTTTAGGATTAGCAGAATCACATGGTGGTGAGAGCCATGCTGACACACGCTGCTTTACCCCCAGGTTCCCTCCAGGTCTGTGTGGGAGCTGTTCAGTGCAGGATTCTCCACTTCCTACAAACCACATTTCTGAAAGGGGCTGCCTTCTGAGGGTGATGTGGCCTTTGAAATCAGATTAGGAGAAAGATGTGTAACTTGCTAAACAAATTATTAGGGGAAGAGAGAGCTCCTTTAATTGGAAAGCAAGTGGATTTGGTGATTCACCCAAGGAGCATCTCATATTTTGTTTTAAAAGCAGAAATTGTTTGTGCTTTATCCTGAAGTCTTTTAAACCCCCTGAGCTTTGAGAAAACCTAGGGACTCGACATTCTGACTAATGTGCCATAACCTGGCATCAAACACTGGGGTAAAGATTTTATGAAGTCGCTTTAAAACAGAAATGATCTGAGTGTGCTTGGGAGAGGTTTCCCAGCTGTGTTGCACCACCCATATCAGTGCAGGAGTGGAGTGATTTAAACTGTACCTGTCAATCCCTGTCAGACAGACTGTGTGCTGCAGGACCCACCAAAAAAAGAAAAAAAAAGGAGTGTTCTTCTTGGATGGCTCCTTTAGATATCTGTGTACTGCATACGTGAACTATGAGTCAGGTTGAGCAGAGATTTTTGGCAATCAAATCAAATGTCTTACGTTTGAAATCATAGTGTCTCTGAGTGAAATCTGTGCATGCCTGCAGAGAGTTCTTGTTTCAGGTGCATGCTTGAGGAGGAAGTGCACCAAAATGCTTGTGTTCTAAAAGAGTCTTGGTATTACTAGATCAAAGTCAGGATATTCCAGCAAGTGAAGTTGTTCTGGGGTGCCTTTATGATGCTCGTATCCCCATTCATCTGGTTAAGCCAGAAATAAGTTTTGTACCTTTAACTCTGGTCCTGAGATTGGAGAGGGGGGAAGAAGAAGCACACAGTTTTTCTCCCAGATTTGCCCTAAAACAGGACAGAAGTTATCAAGGGTGCAACCATTACTGAAGAGTGAAATTAATGTCTTGTGGAACTTCTTGTTGCACTGCTGCTGACATGGGAGGGTAGGGCAGGCTCGGTGCTGATGTTTAGGTAAATGCTGGAGCTTTTAATGGGAATTGCTGTTAACACTGTGTGAGGTGATAGAGACAGAGATAAGCCCATCTGTGGTAATTAAACTTCCTGAACTACTCCTTGTGAGACAAAACTGTAGAGCACTTCTGTGCACTACAGGAAGCTTTGCAAACAGAGCAGATTCCACCCAGGCCGAGTGAAAGGCAGCTGTGAGAGCTGGCAGTGTGCACAGCAGATGGAAGTGGTGCTTTCTGAGACTTTAGGCAGCATGGATGTGTTCAAGGATGAACTTGGGTTCTGGTGTCACAGCTAGCTGGAAAACTTGCCAGTGACACTGGGATTGCTGGTGACCCAGCAGAAGGAAAAGATCTGCCTCTCCCCTTGCAGTGGGCTGCAAGATGACTTCGTGTTTTCTGTGTCACTTGCAGTTCTCTAGAGGTAAACAATAAAGCAGTAATGGCCAATAACATCCCTCTGATTCTTTTCATCCCTGTCCAAATTCAGAGTACAACAACCAATGTCAGCTGCTGCTGGAGCAACTGTCAATTTCAGTTTGTTCTTCATCAGTTTGCTTGTTCAACCTTGAAGCACAAGAAGTTAGGAAATTACTCAAATGAATGGCTTTAGCAGTTGCTTACAGCTTTTGTATCATTATTCCTTACATTCATTATGTTTCAAAAAAATAATGTAGCAACTTGGTTTAGGAGGAAATAAGGGTTTTTTCTTAAAATCAGCTATGGTGGTAGAACAGATCATTTTGCGAGATTAACAACTGAAAAACCTTCTTTAGTGTAGCAATTGATAAAGTTCCAGGTAGACAAAGGTAACTTGTCTTAAACTTGCATGTTGGCTTTGTATCAAACTAATATTCAAATCTGTGAATGAAGTGGTTTTTGCTGCAGCGTTGGAGGAGTGAGCACCCCAAGGATTCCCACTTGCACCTGTAGCTTTTTACCAGGTAGATAGGTGGGATGTTTGTGACAAAAGTAGCACTAACACAGCCTGCAAGGCAAATATGTTCTTGTTTCAGGTGTATGCTTGAGGAAGAAATCCACCAAAATGCTTGTGTTCTAAAAGTTTGGGTATTATTAGCTGAAAGTCAGTCTATTCCAGCAAGTGAAGTTGTTCTGGGGTGCCTTTATGATGCTCGTATCCCCATTCATCTGGTTAAGCCAGAAATAAGTTTTGTACCTTTAACTCTGGTCCTGAGATTGGAGAGGGGGGAAGAAGAAGCACACATTTTTTCTCCCAGATTTGCCCTAAAACAGGACAGAAGTTATCAAGGGTGCAACCATTACTGAAGAGTAAAATTAATGTCTTGTGGAACTTCTTGTTGCACTGCTGCTGACATGGGAGGGTAGGGCAGGCTCGGTGCTGATGTTTAGGTAAATGCTGGAGCTTTTAATGGGAATTGCTGTTGACAAATGTGTTATACCTGGTAACAATAATTTGTATGGGAGAAAGGGGTGCCAGGTAAAGAACTGGCTTTTTTAGGGAGCAGTGTGGGTTCCAGCACTCTCCCTGCTCCCCTTGGTGCTCTGCTGACAAAAGTTTTGCGTGGCAGTGGGACAAACAAGGTGATGAAAGGAACCTGTCATAACCACTCCTGTACTCTTTGCTCTTCTTTGATTATTTGCTGGAACCAATGAGACTGGAGTTGTGGCACATTGTAACTCCTCCTTATTGTATGAATTTGTCTAAAGTTCATCCACCAGTTGAATTCCAGTTCCATGGAATTGTGTCTGCTTTTCAGCCCTCCTCTCCTGGTCACTGTTTAGCTGGGCATGGTGTGATGGCAGCACAGATCTGAGAAGGATCTGCTGTGGCAGTGAAATGATATTGTGATGTACATCATGATTGAAATCATGGACTCTTCTGATTTATAGAAATGGAGAAATACCTTGGAAGTTCGATTCTGGAACAAGCCACACATGGGAATTTTGTGGTCTGCTACAGCTCCTGAAGGTTTTTGGTTCACCTGGGTGTGGTAATATTTGGCCTGAAGGTGTAGTGCATAGTGTAATGTCACCACACCTTCTGTGTTGTGCAAGGCAGAAAGGTTCTGAAGAGTTTGTCATGGATACAGGCTCCTCCCATGTAAACAGGAAATCTCAGGAGAGTGAGAGAAAGGCAATGTCGAGGTGGTGCTTGTGTTCCCTTCCTTTGAGTGATCCTCAGAGAAAATCCTTGGAGACAAGAGGATATTGGAGAAAATTATGAATATGGTAAATGTCTGATGTGTCTGCTGCCTGCAAGTGTTCTTTGCATAGTGTTTCTAGAAATATTTTCAATTTGTAACAGTTTCAGAGGCAGAAAATATTAGTGTAAAAGTGACTGATTAAAAACAATGTCATTGGAAAAAGTACTGCCTGGTATTCCTTAGTGATTTTTGTGTGTGTAAATATACATATTAACACACTTACTGCTGCCCTACTTATTGTAGAAATATGAACTTTTCTTTTTATAACAAGACCCCATTAACATATTTAGTTTGTCCCTTTGAGTCAGAATAAATACAGAAGAACCTGCTTGAGGATTGTGAAAATTTGAGCATTGCTACCTCACAGTTTAGAACAAGTTTCTAAATGAAAAGTTTAAAATATCTGGGGAATGGTGCTGTAGACTCCCAGCCCCTGGTGCTGCACCACAGTTGCTCTTCAGCCAGGAGAGCAGCAGCTGTAATTTTAGGTTCCAAAGGTGAAGAGAATTGCAGGATTGGTGGGTGCAGGTCGGTTTGAGGGACACAGGCCTGGTTCTTTGTTCAGGAATTAGCTGGTCAGACATTAATAACTTTGTCCTGGCTGGAGGCACATAAACAAACTGCACCATACTACGTGTGCAGGCATGAAGATGAGAAGAAATAACCTGAGGCCTTCAATGTCCCCGTGGACACCTTTTTGTCACAGGTAGTTGGTTATGTGTTCACAGGTGGCTCTGTATAAACTCAATCCCCTCTCAGGGATGGTGGAACAAGACAAAATATGTACTTGGTCAGGAAAAATGTTAGTTCTGCAGTTCATTACTCCTTCTTAAGATGGTAAGAGCTAATGATGGTTGTTATAATGACCTTTAAGGATGCCTGTGGTTTAGTGTTTTTAATGAGTGTAGCTTTGTTAGGAACAAATACAAAGCCAACATGAGATTCAT
The DNA here is from genome assembly GCF_026979565.1 of Vidua chalybeata. Classification (NCBI taxonomy): domain Eukaryota; kingdom Metazoa; phylum Chordata; class Aves; order Passeriformes; family Viduidae; genus Vidua; species Vidua chalybeata. The sequence goes on from NC_071543.1 coordinate 18,249,329, forward strand.
TAGATTCTAGCCCCTAATAACAGAATATAAGATGTCAATTCTTATGCAGTATAAATTTTTCTGCTTTCTTGTCTGCATTTTGGTTCTTCATGTTCTTTCTCTTGCTGTGAATTATTTTTGTCTATTAAATTTGAGTGACTTCTGAAGTACTTTGGTTTCATAATGGAGCTGTGCTGGATGTTTGCATTTGTAATTGTGTGAGTACATGAGTAGATGAGAAATTGACAGTTATTAAGAGTTGAAGTGGTTGTCTGTCCCAGTTGTATTAGAACAGGGAAGAATTTCCATAAAGAAGAAAGAAGACAACAGCACATCAGGCTGAGAATATGCACTGGTGCCATGTATGTTTGAATTTTTGTGCCAGTCACATTTAGTGGGTAAATGAGAAACAAAAGGTTTGAGCACAAAGGCTGGAACTCAAGGAGTAACCCCACCTTGGATGGCCAAGTTCCACAGCTGCCACAGGAACTCAGCTCACTGCCATCCTTCATCCCTGCCCCTCTCGGGGAGCTACACAGGAGCTTTGCTCTCTCATTTTGTACACACTGAAGGAAATTTTACAGTAACAAATTCACAGCAGTGAATTTTGTTTTCGTCCTCCAGTTTATTGTAGCTTGGTGGAGATGTTCCCAAACTAGAAAGGTGAAGAGTGCAGCACAAGGCTTTGGTAAAGTTTCTGCCTCTAAACCAGAAAGGCAATTTGCATTTTTAATATGCATTTGTCTTTGAACTTCAGACAAAGCTTGGGTGGAGAGGACAGGCTTCCTAAATCCATTAAGGTTAGTTTATAGTGTTCTGTGATTCAGACTAATTGCTGAATGCCTTCTAAGATAAGCAGTAATCCCATCAGTTAACATTTTATATTTCAAAAGGATTGTTTTGTGAGAAACTTGTATAAAATTCATGTTTGGGGAGTGTTCTGGGGTAGCCAAAGCACATTGATCACTTCAATATTAAGATAAACTTTTTTTGTTTTTGTTTTTGCTTATCTCCTTTAGCAGAAAATAAGATTGTCCATAATCTATGACAAGTTTCTGTAATTGTCCTAAATTCCAGTTTCTTCTTAATAGGGACCCTCACCTGTACTGAAGTCAAATGATAGCATGGGATTCCTCATTATTAAGTACAATGTCATTCCTCTCTGTTCACATGGTGCTTCATTTCCTACTTCCCCAAAGGACAAATAATCTTCTAAGGATGCTGTTATAAACAGGAAAGAATAGGGAAGGGAACAGGAAGACCTCGAGTGTGACACAGCAGCTGTACATTGTTCAACCCAATATTCTTTGCCTGTTGAGGTACATTATGAGGTACAAATGGAAATTATTTAACCTTGAATTTCAGTTCTGTGAGGAAAAGCCAGAGTTCCCTGCTGTGACAGCAGCACTACTCATTTTTCCAAGTTTTAGTATCATATAATTTATTATTAAGGCAGAAAAAAAGTGGCTTTACCATCTACTTATTGTCATGCAGGGATCAAATGCTGCTCTGATTACGTACTTGCTCTGTACTAGTAGGTCTGTCCTGGAAGACAGACAACATTATTCTAAGAAGTTGTTGACATGATCCCTTGACCATGTTCCAAGTCTGTTGAGTACAGACAAAATGAATGTTCTTCACAAGGAATTCCAGCTCCTTTGGCTCACTGCACCCCTTCTGCTGCCAGTTTGTTTGTGGGCTGTGTTTTGGTTGGTTGGATTTTCTTACTACTTACAAAACAACCCAAACAAAGCAGATACACATGTTCTCACTTTCTCAAAGTCTATCAAAGGCAATCTATTCCATTCTCAAGGAACTGCCCAGTATCCAATGAAGCTCCTGCAGCTTGTTGTGGGTGTTCTGCTTTATTTTTAAGTGTATCAGTCCTCTCCCAACAGATGCATTCTGCCAGTTGAACTTCTCAAATGGTTTCGTAGGAAAATCCAAATGGAGTCTGACACTTATTTCAGTGTTTACTGTACCCACAAGAGCAAGAGATGTTCTACACAACCACCAGCATGCAGTGAGAAATCTTACCAAAGCTATCTCTGCATGGAACAGCAAGAGAAGTTTACAGAAGCTGAGCCTCTCCCTGTGCAGGGCTGTTGGGCTGTCCTTGCATACACTGTCATAGAGGAAGCAAATAAACTGAAATTAAAAAAAAATGTGTGCAAGTATTAGAGTGAAGAAGCTTCTCAAAGCAGTTTCTGCTTCAATTTTTAAGATAATTTCAAACCAACTCTGTCAAGTCAAGTTGCTCCTCTTGAGAGAAAACACTTAGATTACAACAAAAGATTAACTTCAGGTTCAAGGTGTGTGAGGGTAAAAACTAAGATTGCAGTTCAGTCAGAGCAAAGGTGAGTCTTGTCACGGTGAAAAGGTGTCTCTTGAGGAGGTGAGGCATAAAAGGAGGCCTGTTGCACTCCTCTTCACTGACCCACCTCAGAGCTGTGGAACAGCTCCCACTCAGTCCCAGCGGCTCCCCAGCGTGTCTGGATGAAAAGCTCAGCACCTGCACCCAGGAGGGCCAGGAGCAGGGGCCAGAGGTGAGCAGCAATTCAGTGCCCATCAAGTATTGCTATCAGAAAACCTGCTTTGTGCTGCCCCTGGGATGGAAGCAGAGAGCTCAATCCCACTGCTTGTATCTCAGCATAAAATTGAGATAAAGTCTGCACTTACTTCAGGAATTGTTTTGACATAGTTTTTCCAGTTTTACTGTTCCAGAATATTTCAAAAGCACTTCACAATGATATTATATCAAAAAAGCAAAAGTTCCCTAAAAGCTCAAAGCTCAAGTCAGCTACATTTTTGAAAAGCAGCAGAGATCAGTGCTGAGCGTGGTTCTGCTAGGCACACTTTGCAGGAGAGCAACTTGGCTCTTTCCAAAGTTGAATTTGCAAAAGTTTTAGCAGCAAACTGTTGATAGTTTGAAGTGAGGAGTGTAAAAGCTGTAGAGCATTCTGAGGAGAGACTGTTTTGCTGTAATGGAAATCATGCTGTCTCTAATGAAAAGCATGCTGCACCTCCACAAGGCACTTTTCCAAGATGCTCAAAGCAATCCTGTCTTGCAGGATCCCCAGGGAGCAGAGCAGGACCCAGGTCCTGGCTGCAGCAAGGGCTGTGTGGGGAGCTCTGAGCTGTGCAGCCGGGTTATCAACCCTGCTGCTCCTGGCTGCTGGACTGGCTGCTCTGGAGACTTGATGGGAAGTGTTTGGGTTTCAGCTGTGGCTCTGGAAAATGCCAGAACTTCCTTAATTTGCCTCTGCACTGGCAAACAGATGTTTCTGCAGCTGTCTGACCTGATCTGAGTGTCCTGCTGCCACCCTTGCCCTGTGTCTCACACCCTGCAATTTTGTTGGCTTAGATTGACATGGACCTGCAGCTTTTGGAAAAAAAAAACTTATCATTTCCTTCTGTTTTTTAAAGCTTACTTATCAATGAGCACCATTGTCTGAAACAAAGTTTTCGAAACAGTGCTGGCAATTTGAGCTTCAAATTATATATGTGTATATATATATATAAAAGTTAGTTCAGATGTCTTCCTCAACTCCTTTTGTATCTTCAGTTACAAAGCTGATGAAATTGACTGTTTGCTTACAGTGATTTTATTTTTCCAATTTCTGAATTAATTTGCTTTTTTACAATACCTCGGCCCCTGGCATTTGTGAGGGGAGTGTGATATGATCCCCATGCCTCTGGCATGTGTTCCTTTCTGTTTGGGAGCAGTGCTGAGGTATCTCCCAGCAGGTGATTAAGGATTGGTGCCCTCTGCTGTTAATGATTTTCCAGCCTGGGTGACCCTCGGGCTTTATTTAGCATGAGGAATTGTCAAACTTATTTCTGGAGCATTGCTCATTTGTGGATGGTCATTCTCCTGGGGGAAAAAGTGGAGAAATTGGGCAGAGCTGGGAGGTGGTGCCATCCTGCCCTGACTCAGGGATGCCAGCAGTTCTCCAGCTGCATTTTGGCAGCCCCTGCTTCCCTCCATGCTCTGGCTCTAGGTTAAGCTTTCATTTAAAACGTTGAATAATGCACATTCAAGGAGTTTGTGAAGCAAGCAGCTGCAAGGCAAACAAGATTTTTTCCATATGGTGTCATATAGCCCAAATGTAAATGTACAACAATAGCAACAAAACCATTGGTATTGCTCAATTCAAGTGTTTTTGAGAAAGCAGATGGATTACAACAGTCATTTCAAGGTTTTTCTGAAAGCATGGTGAATGCTCCTCGAAGTGTGAAAAATATTATGCTAAAGCAAACATTAGTAATAAAATTAGTAAAAATATAATTCACAAAATGTCAGGTATACTTCATCATGGGTAAAGATGTTGAAAGACCTAAATGGGTGTGTAGTCCTGGTTTCTGCACATCAGCTTTTATAGTTTGGATATCTTTTCACCATTTCCTAGGTGCCTTTTGAGATTTAATTGCAAAACTGAATATGTTAACAGATGGTTAAATTGTCTAATGGGAACATTATTCATTCTCTGAACTGAAGAACAGAGGTTGTAGGAGTGAGTTCTATTTTGTGACTAAGACCTCGATTCAAGGTACAGACAACTTTTTGTACTTCAAATATTAATCAGTTTGGGGTTTGTCCCTTTAAACTCCCCGGGTTCAGGTGCTCATATGGGAAGTTATTCCTTTCCTGCTTGTATGCAAATTAAAAAGCTCTTGTCCTTGAGTGGAGTTTTATTGTGACTTTTGCAGGTGTTGAAGTCGAGGTAAGTTTTAGAAAACGGCAGCATAAGCTCAGTTAAAAAACAAACAAAAAACCCAAACAAAACCACACAAAAACCCAAAACAAAATAAACCCTATAAAACATGAAAGTTGAGAGAAGGCCAAGTTTCTGGTTATTGCCCCTAGAAAATGAGCTTTGTGGGAGCAGTGGGAGCTGCTCCCTGAGCTTGCAGCCTGGCTGCAGAAATGGGTGTTCCAGCACACCACGGCTTGCCTGGGCAGTGCAGTGAAAATTGCAGTTAAGTTTAGAAGTTTCCCAGCTGATCATTGTTCACTCTGCATGTGGTGATCTGGGAGTTCCTGCTGATTTGATTTTTGTGGTGAGAGTGAGATTCCTGAGCATAACAATTAAGAACATGGCAAAGTAATACTTAAATATAATCAATCCATGTAAACGCACCTCAGTGTACAACTCATGGGTAGCTTAAGTGGTTTGGAAGTTTTTATTAAAACACAAGTTAGAAAAAGGTATAAAAAAGTAGACTTGCTGTGAGTTTTGTATTAAAAGTTGATGAAATCACCTCAAGTAATTGAATTCTGTGAATGTGACATTGTTGCTGCTGTAGCCTGCATTTTTTGCATGAGGAAGCAGTGATTCCTGCATCAGGAAATGTAGTGATCCACAAATATCTTTCTGCTGTTTTCATGTGCAAGATTTCAATTACTCTGAATATTAACTTGGCTGAGACCTTTGGAGATAAAGGAATTGTCTGGTGCAGGTGCATTAGTACATGCTATTATTGTTGTGTGCTTTACTGTCATATCTGTCTGTACTTATGAAAGTAGCCAGATACACAGAGTAAACTAAGACTGGGAAGAGTGAATAGAAAATGATATTAAGTGTTGATGGACTGGAAAGGCTGTGTTTGAAAGGGAGAAGCTTTTTTAAATCTTCTAAGTGCAGAACTAAGTCAGTCAGTAGGAAACAGTTCTTTGGTATAGCTGCTGAAGAAATTCTGTGGTTTGTGTTGATATTATAGCTAGGAGAGAGAGATGATCTAGAGCTGTCTTAAATTGTATATGTATTAATAGGTATAAATGTTAATTTGATATCCCTTATGTGCAAATGTTTCCTCAGATTTTTGTGAAGCCTTTTCCCTTGCGCTGCTCCTGCAAACAGGGCCTCAGTGTCTTTAACAAGCTAGGAAGGTATAGATTTTTCTGTCTTGTGTTGCTCTGGCTGTCTCATAGATGGCAGAAAGAATAATGCTAGAGGACTACAGAATCTACAATATCTTAAATTTCCTTCTAGGGAGGTAAACTACTTTTGGGTTATGTTCAGAAATCAGCCTGGAAGTGCGATTTCTTTGTTAGTACAAGAGATTGTCAAAATTGTGTGAGGATCTGTGGGTACAGAACTGCCTTGACTTTGCCTCCAGCTACTTGCAGTGTCTCTCCTACCTGTTAAATGTGCTGCTTATCTGGAGTGGCTGCTGGCAGCAGTGGAGCTTGTGCACCAGAAGGATATCTGGGAAGAGTGCTTGCAGGTCTGAAAAAATGCAGTGTGCTATCTTGTTTTAGTATTCTGTACTTTGCCCAGAGGAGTTTGAGTGACAAATGCAATATAAGTGTAGAGATGGGGTAGATGATCCTGTTCCAGCTTCTGGCAGAGATTGACAGTACTTAAATGAGAAGGGGAAAAAAAGTTCTCATACAAGTAGCTCCTAAAATACATATGGAGTTTCAGAACTTCTTGCTTGCTTGGCTGTCTCTTTATTAAAAACAGGGTTAGGCTTTACTTCATTTTTCTCTGTAATCTCAATTAAAAGGTTTATTTATCAGAGTGGTAAGTAGACATCTTAGTTTTGCTTTCAGAATGATAAATTCCATACTAAGTCCAGGTGAGGAGAATACAGGAGAGGTGTAAGGAGATGTGGCAGTTTGGAAGATGAAAGGTTTTTTTTGCAGATGTCTGTGCTGGATTAGGCTCAGGTGGGACTGGCTCAGAACAGCCCATCCGGTGCTGTGTCCTAGATTTGTGACCAAAACAGCACTGACAGAAAGAGCCCCGGTGCTTCAGCTTTTGCTGAACAGCCCTTCCCAGTCTCCAGGATTTCTGCTGCTTGTGAGCTCCCTCCAGGAGCAGGGTGGGTGGTCTGGAGGTGGGGACAGAGCCGGGACAGCTCATCCACAGTGACCAAAGACATTCCAAAACGCATCACGTCATGCTGGGCAGTAAAGGCAGGGCTGCAGGGTGGGGAGGGGCAGTTTCCCCCAAATCATCAGGAGCTCAGAAGCTGATGCCAAGTGATGGCTTTTTTATTTGTTTCTTTATTTTCTTTATTCCCATCACTTATTACATTGTCTTTATATCTCAACCATCAAGATTTTCTTGCTTCTGTACTTCTGATTGGCTGCATGATCCTGCTGGGAGGGAATGAGCAAGGGGCTGTGTGGGGACTGACCTGTGGGCTGGGGTCAGTCCTCTCCACTGTCCCACGGACTTCTGAATGCTTCTCAGATTCTGCCCCCCCATGAGTTCTACCTGAACCCCTATTCACGACTGCTTTGTGTCAGTTGGGCAAAGTTCATGAACCAAATGCTTCCTCAATAATGACTGTTGATATTGGTGCAACATGGGTGGCTTTTTTTTGGCCATGAATAAAAATGTAACGTTGGTGATTGTTGGCAGCAGGATTTTCCTGCTTGGGAAGAAGTGACGGGGCAAAGGGAGGGAGGGAGGGAGGGTGGTTTGTGCATCATCAGTTCAGTGACTTCAGCCAGTTCCTGTGCTGGCTGCCTGACTCAGTGGCCAGGAGCACTTGGCAGGAGGCTGCAGAAGTTGGGCACAGGAAGGTGCCCGGGCAGTGCTCAGCTCTGAGCTCAGAGCCCCGTGGCTCTGCTGATGCACTCCAGTCCAGGAGTGGGTGTTTGTTCTGGAAACCCTTTGGAGAGCCCTGCCTGCTCCTTCGTGCAGTGCTGGGGGTGCACAGCTCTGCAGGCTTCGGGTGCATCAATTCCATAGCCAGAGAGAGGGTGCAATGGGATCCAGCTTGCTTTTTCACAGAAAAAATGGACATTCCATGTCCATTTGCCTGCAGATTCTTAGAACACTTAGTGAAATTTCAAATGCTTTTTAATGTTCAATTACATGAAATAGACTCCTTTATTCTGAAGCAGTAGGTAACGCTGTCTTTTTTTTCTTTGATTTGTGTGTGTTGTTTTTTGTTTTTTTTTTAATAGAATATTCAAATAAAAACTTTGGCAGATGATGTGGTAAGGTCTTTGTAGCATCTTAATTTGCAATGGTAACTCCACGCTGCATGCTACTTTACTCAATGTTGTGGACAAAATAACATTCTTACAAGGATATTAAGCATTAGATCTCAGAAAGTTGAATGACTATTCCTAAAGATCTTAATTTGTGGCTTCAGTTGAAGAAGATTAATTATGATTTCTGTTTGGAGAGATTTTTCTGAAGCATTTGAAATACTTTAGTAATACTGTGGCTATGTTGAAACTGTTACTCAACAGCTGAAGTGTTATTTCTCTTGACCTTCTCTTTACCAGTAAATGAACTGCAGTGGCTCTTCAAAGTTGATTGCCTCATGATTCAAGTGGAACCATTTTGGGTAATAAATGTCTACTGAATGCCAAGGACCACGTGTGTATTCAGTAGCACTAACTTGATAAAGCTGAATACTTTGAAACTGGTTCCAAAGTATTTTTTTCAGAAACTTGTATCAAAATTGATTTCATTAAAATTACAGCCTTGTATTACATATATAAAATAAAGCCAGACTGGTTCTTTAGTTAATGATTGTCTGCACATCTGAAATGAGGAAATGGTGCCTGGTAATCACATAGAAGATGCCTTTGTGTCTTTCCAGTGATCTCACCAGTGCAAACTCATTGAACAAATTTGTTGTTAATAAGTTATACTTGAAACAGATGACAGTGTAGTGAAATTGGATCTTAAATGACTTTTTGTGGCTGTTGAATGGTCAATATAAAACTGCATTTGGCTAAATTCGGATGCTGCCTTTCAGGCATTGTTGTATCCTTGGCCTTTTCACCAGGTTAATTTTAGTTTCCAAAGCTGCAATTTAAAGTCTTCTAATAAGGTAAAAAACGGATTAAAGTAATGCTCTTGTTTTGTAAAAGACATTATCAGTATCCTTGTAGGTATTGTGCTTCTGTCCACAAATATTAAAATATCTAAGGAACAAGAAAACCCCCGTTCCACCCATCCCTCAAAAAAAAAAAAAAAGTTCAAAAGAAATTCAAAGGGAATGCAGCTTATCTAGGGACACTTTCCTTCAGAGATTTAAGGTAATCTCGTAGGATCTCAAAAATAACAACAAAAACAATGAACAACAAAAATGAATAAAAAGAAACAGAACAACAGAAAAATAATCTTTCTTCTCCATACTCCACAGCTCTTGCTCTAGTGTCTCCACTCTGGACTCACTAATCTAAAATGAATCAAAATTTCTGCAAGCAAAGTCTGTCTCCATCAGACATTTCACACCTCAGAGAGGTGGTTTTGTTGTAGCCAGTATAAATTTTGGTTTACATGTTTTGGTGGAGATGGCAGTGACTGCTCTGAGTGATCCTGGTAACCCTACATAAGCTGCTGTTAGATGAAAGCACATCTTCATAAGGCTGTTGAGTGCCTGAAACAAATACAGGAGTATTTGTGGATGCAAACAGTCCTTTGAGGAAAATTGCTATATGCATGATGTTCTCAAATTGAACAGATATATAAATACAGATATTAAATTTAAAAATTCAGACTTTATTCAGAAGAGAGTTCTGTGTTACACATACAACAAAAATGGCCTTATAAGGAGGGTGCTGGTTGTTTCCAATATTAACCCAGTAACTGAGCATGCTTCCAGCCCAGGAGTGGGGACTGGTGTCAGCCCTAACCCGGGAGCGCCCTGGCAGTGTCTGGCCGTGTGGTTAACCATGGGTGCCTGCTTCTCTGTAGCAACCCTTCACCTGCACTAATTCCAGGAGTTCCTCCTCAAAAACTCTTCAAGGAGTTATGAGCTATGCTTGGAGCATTAATTCCTCTACAAACTGTATTTTACTTCAGCAGGATTTTTGATAAGCCTGATGAACTTGTGAGTACCTCCTTCCCCACTCTGCCTTTTTCAGTTGTCCTCCAAAGATCTAGAGCTCTTCAGGAGAAGGAACATTGGACATTACCTTTGTGCTACCATATTTATTCACTATCAGGATAATTAGTAATGGGAGAAGATGAGCTGAAGATTTTGAAGTGCTAAGAGTTTAACCTAGCTGGTGCAATTTTGGATCAGCGAGAACTATTTAACTCCCTTCTGCATGTGACCTGTCATGAGCTTACCTTAGATGTTACTGTCTTTCTGTGCAAAGTAATCTCTGAATATTAGAGTATTTTTCCTTACAGTTCAGTTTAACTCTGCTGCTTGAATTAACTAAAAACATGTGCACTGCTGCCATGCAATTGGCTGCTTTTCTCTCCATTTCTGCTTATTTTTGAATGTCTTTGCAGCGTGACAGAATCACAAGCTTCAGAAAATCAGCTGTGAAGAAAGAGAAGCCTCTCATTCAGCATCCTATCGACTCTCAGCCTTCCATTAGTGAGATCCCACATGCCCAGGCACTTGTTGATGAGCGCTGCATGAACTTATCAGAGAAAGAAGTTATGGATCTCTTTGAAAAAATGATGGTAAGATGTGGCTATGGGGAGAACTGTCCTGTTCCACTGGGTAGCTCTGCTCTGTTCAGTGCAGCTGGGAATGTCCTTTGAAGGATTGGATAAGTGTTAATTAACTCTTGCTTGATTTGCTTGTTAAGGGATTAGTTTTTAACTTTTCCAAGTAATGGTAATTGAAGCAGACAATAGGCCTGTCTCACAGAGACTAGCAGTTCTCTGACAAGGCTGCTCACCAGCAGTGATTGCAGCAACACTGACTGCTCTTAGGTGCCAGTCTGAAATTACTTTGACTTTTAATGGCAAGCCCAGTCATGACTAGTAATGACTGCATTGTATTTAATCAGTTATTAAGTTCAAAGTGTCTTAATAGATTTAATCTAGCAGAGCATTTTGACTTTTAGGCTTGTTTTAAATACATCTGTTGGAACAGTTTATCCTCTACCCCTTCCACAAGCTACTAATCCATGTAACAACAGCCTTCTGATTAGATAGTGCAGGAATGGTGTCCACTGTGATACGATTTCACTAAAACCACAGGAACATCTCAAGAGTTGGCACTTATGCATCAACTTATGGTTTAGAATTGTTGTGCTTGTCTTCTAGTTTTACTTCTTGAGCCAAATTTCACAAATGTTAACTACCCTTGATGCAGTTTAAATTTTGGCTCAAAAACAATGAGCACTTGAGGTGACAGAATTAAATGAGGAAATTGGGTAGGGCAAAATCAAATACATGCAGATAAACTGGAAAAAGTCACTCCTGTTTGTTTGAAAATTAATCGTTTAACAAAAGTAGCTTAACAAAAGAACAAAGACTGCTAAAAATCCTGAGATTTTTTTGTTCCTGATGTGGTGTGGTCTGGTTCTTTGCAGGAAGACATGAACCTGAACGAGGAACGTAAAGCTCCTTTACGAGACAAAGACTTGAGCACAAAACGTGAGATGGTTGTCCAGTACATTTCTGCAACTGCCAAATCCGTAAGTACTCGCCCGAGGAAGGAGCTTAGCTTGGAGTCTTATGCTTTTCAAGCTTGAAACTTGAATTTTTTTTGACTGGATTTATCTAAGAGGGGTAGGAAAAAATAAATGTGTACTTACCAACGCACTTCTGAATGCTTGCAGCTGCATCTGAACAGTTAGTTTGCATTTCCCTTGCTGGGCAATGTAAAAATTTGGCCCTTTCTTGGAAACCATAAGAAATTGCAAATCCAATGATGTAGAGTCAGGGATGGAACCTGAGCATATTTCTGTGCAATTCACCTTAAGAATTTTCGGTACCCAAAGTTTCTTTGTGGTTTCAGTAGTGATGTATGTGCTAGACTCCTTTAGTGAAAGGATGGTCTTAAAACCAGTTCCAAATGACATTTTAAATAGAAAAAATGTTTTTACTTTTCATTGATATTGATTATTCTTTGTAATTTAATTGATTGATTAACCCTTCATGCAGAATTTTTGAAGTCTGTCTTCTTTGGGGTGCAAGAAGTGTGAGGAAATTACTGGCTACCCCAACATTTTTGGGGTGGAGAAATAAAATTTCAAGTAGTGAAAGCACTTTATTTTCTGCAGTTGGACTGTTCACACTAACTAGTTATAAAATACACCAGCAATGCTTTGTGTGTGTTAAAAGTTTTGACTATGGCAAATATAGAACTAAGTAAAGATTGTGTTGGTGTCTGCCTAAGGAATCTTTAAGCATGAACTGCAAGCAGTACAGTTGACTTGTCCCTTGTTAACCTTGAAAATCAGCTCTGCAGAGTTCAATTTCAAAAATTAAGATGACAATGACATGCAATTATTATGCAAATGCCTTGCCTGAAACATTATAAACTTCAGTGAGGAGAAGTTTGTGTTCTAATGGTGATGAAAGGGTAATGAAAATGGTGATTTAAGTTCTGAGAGGAGTGATGTTCCTGCATGAGTTCATCTTAAACAAAATCCAGAGTCCTTTAGTGTGTGCTGGAAGGAATCCAGTGCTTTAAGCATGGTCCAACTAAATGTACAAATTACTGGAGGATTATTCAAGCTTATGCAGTGAATGTTATGAACTATGAACTAGACTGTCTTTGGGAACTGTTAATTATGCTTTGTGAGGTTTTTATCTTCACTTGATGATCAATATTAAATCTGGAATTTTTTTAGTATGCAAAAATACTTCAGTGAAGCAGCAGAAAGTGGAAGTAGAAATGGAAACATTTGCATTTTTTCCCAAAAAGCAGTTGATCAATGGTGATGTCTCTGATGTACACTGCAATTGAAATGTAGCTGCCTCAAGCCCCAGAACTGTGCAGCTGAGGAAGGAAAGCATGGCTACCATTGCATGGCTCACTGCTGAAATTTTAATGCATTGCATTGCTCCCCATGTGTGCTGCAGCATGGGAAGCTTAACAGAACTGGGAAGACATTTGTCTAAATGTACTAATAATTTAAAACCAAGTCACCCTAAAAGGTCCTCGTGCATGAATGTGCACTTGGGGCTTAAGTCAGCACCAGTGTGGATGTTTTACACATTGCAAAGTGTTTTTCCTCTAGGAAGAACAACTCATATTAAAGTTTGTGTGCTTCAGTACGTCCTCCTTGCAATTGAATCACAGCATTTGAATGGAATCTTTCAGAAATACACATTATCTTTCTGTAGTGTTATCCTAATTTAACTTTTAAATAGCTAGCATCTTGATTGTTAAGAAAAAAAATTAAAATACAGAGGTTAAAATTAAAATGTTGATTGGGATCTTACGGTGGCGCCAATCCTCATTTTCACTTGTAATTTCATCTTCTGTTCAGTGCAACTACTGTTCTGCTCAATGAATTCAAGCCCTAGTCAATCTTACTGCATCATGAATTGCCAAACTTTCCTTTCTTCACTATTGTCTTCCATGAAAATGCTGGTTGCATTCAAAATGATCTGTCTTTAGATTTTCTACCTTTTTCTTTTGTCACGGATAATTATCTGTCTTCCTTTTTTCCATTGAAAATTGGACCTTCTGCTTAGAGCTCACAAAACACATTTAACAGTTGATGTGACTTTTCTTGCAGTTCATTTCATGTTTGTTTTAATTAGGCTTTTGAGCTCCCTCCCTTCATGTGAAAATATCACTCTCATTTGCTGATATTGTCTTAACCAAATTATTTTAAATTTGGTGCTTCATTTTCTCTGCCTGTGTGCTGTCTGCAGCATGTTGACCATGCTTTTCTGAAACACTTGTCTTCAGAGCTCTGAGAAATGAACTTTGGGTTTCACTGGGTGAAGAAAATTTTCCTTGGGTATGAGGACGTGTAGAAGCTGATGAGCTGGATGCTTTCATGGGAAGTGATTTTCTGTGCTTCTCATTCCTTCTCTCACTTGAAGAGAAAGATTGTTGGCCATGGAAATTATACCTGAGAACTGGTGGAGGATTGAAATTCCATTTCAGAACTGAACCCAGTGACATTTTGTGCTGTACTGAATAGTTGAACATGGGTGAGAGGACAAGATAGTCAATTAGGAGAAGAGATTGTCTGGTGATGGCAATCCCTTCTTGTGCTTCTAGAGGAAGCCTCTTCAGGAAGAGAAGTGTTGATTGTGAAAGACTTGCAGGGACTTTTGTTTCTGAAAGAGTTCCTAAAGGAAAAATGGAAAAGAGTAGAAAATGAAGCAGGTAGAGGCTGAGCAGAGACAGTCACATTGAGATCTCAGAACCAAAGCAGCTGGTGATCAGATAGAAGGGGTTATGCAAGGAACTGGCTGCTGTCAGCTTGCAGCAGGTGAGCTGAGCAGGAGAGGCTGGAGCAGATGTCCCTGCTCCTGGTGTTCCCCGGGCGTGGGCATTTGTGCAGGGTGACAGAACAGGGCACAGATGTGCTGCCTGCCTGCATTTTCCTCTGGGGAAAGTCACCTTTTTGTTCATGAATACAGAGAGATGCTGTTCCATGGTAAAGAGAAGATGGCATTCTGAAAATCACTGTTTAATTATCCATGTAATTAAAAGCATCCATACCGAGCAGTTGAATAAAAATGTCATGTGAGATTTTCTGAAATGCAAGTTGGAGTTATAACTGTAGGCTATGTTTTTGGTTACAAAAACTTAATTAAATTCAGTGGTGACATCATCTAAACAGATCAAAAGCTCCATAATAAAAGCAGTTGTTACACACAGAAAGAAGTCAGTATGCCATTAGTGTGTTCTCAGTGTCATATGTAAAGTATCTGACCTGATAATTTTAACAAATGGCATATTTAATCTTTCAAGATGTAGCTGTCAAGACAGGTATTTAGTTATTTGTAGGTAAATGTGTCAAATACTGAAGATTCAGCAGCAAAACATAAGAATTTGAAACAGTTGCTCCTGCTGTAGAGCTGCTGTTTCCCTGTCAGAGAAGCTCTAAACAGGTTGATAAAGTAATAAAAGAATGTATCTACTACTACTGATTAAACACTGTGTGTGTTTAAAAAATGTGTGTGCAACTACATCCTACTAAGTACTGTGCTGTGTTTATTTATGTATTATTGTTATCTTTTTTACACAATAACCTCTCTTGGCTGACCACTGCATGCAGATAGTCGGAAGTAAAGTTCCGGTGAGTACGAACACGAGAGTTTTGTTTTCTCTTCTGAACTCCTCTTTAAAGAGATTAGGCTGGAATATTTTGGACTTTTATCTGGGTTTTAAAAGTTCAGTGGGC
Organism: Vidua chalybeata; assembly: GCF_026979565.1. Classification (NCBI taxonomy): domain Eukaryota; kingdom Metazoa; phylum Chordata; class Aves; order Passeriformes; family Viduidae; genus Vidua; species Vidua chalybeata. The sequence goes on from NC_071543.1 coordinate 18,264,351, forward strand.
ACAACTGAATCCTTGTTTTATCAAAATAATTGTCAACCACCTCTTGTCATGTTTATCTTACCAGTATGAGATCATTGCTTACACTTTTGAGGGATTTCTTCAAGTTTTCAGGAGTCTATTTCCAAATTCAACCTCACTGAGCTCATCTCTTCATTGTGAGCAACAAATATAATTTAAGCTTGTCTTCTATTGAAGGCAGGCACTTGACATTTTCAATTGACAATATTTGGCTTACTTCATTCTGTTTAGATGTGGAATTTTTTATGTTCTAATTGTTATTATTCATAGCTTGTCTTGGAAATGCCAAGTTCAGCAGATCAATGTGAACAAAAGATTAATTTAGAGGATTCAGGAGGTCAATATGTTTAAGATGAGATCACTGAGAGCATAACTTTTATTAAGGACTCATCTACATTTTATGTTGTTTTGATTGAATTCAAATATTATAGACAAATATTTGGGATTTAATTTGTTGGAGTGAGTTCAGCAAGTTTATATTTCCTAGTAAATAGGTTTTTTTGGGGAATAATTACATATGGATTTTAAATAGCGATTGAAAACAAAAATGTTCTTTTAAATTATGGATGGACTTTATTTTTATTGCAGCCAAAACAGGTTTTTCAGGTACAGCAAGGCTTTCTACTTAGGTCGTATTCAGTAATTAAATTCCATAGTAGAAATAATAGAGAACAATCTGTGACTTAAAACTGTCTAATCATCACCTCAGATGTGGTTAAGTTTTTCTCCTACACACACTATTCTTGTATTTTTTTCTCTTGGCTTTGTTTTATTCAGAGTGGCCTTTAAAGAGACTTTTATGTTCATCAGTACTTTTTAGTTTTATGCACACTATTGGTTCTTCCCCTAATTGAGGAAAATATCTTCATTGTGCTTATGTATTTAAAAGTATTCGATTTTTCAGGTTACAAATTATTAATTTTCCAGTTCAGTGTGTTAAAACCAGTTTCAAATAATCCCTGCTGCTGTGTAATTTCCTTTTGGTGTGAATTAGCCTGAACAGCTGCTTTGTGAAGAGGTTATTTTATAAAGCAAGCTGATATTCCCACAATGGGTAGGGGAGGAATTCTAAAATGTTTTCTTCCCCATGCCTTTGAGTTCAGGGTCTGATAGAAAGCAAGAACAGCTCTGCATTGACAGCATGTTTTTGTGCAAATAACTTGCTAAATACTAAAATAAGAAATGCTGTGCCTGGAGTATGGCTTCTGCATATTATTGCTTATCGAGCGCTTGCACCTCCGTGTGCTTCTTCCCAGATTCATCCTTTAGGAGCTGTTTCCTTGAGGATTTACAGATCCACTGTGATCAGGGAGGAGAGGGATTTTGGGATGTTCCTGGTAGTGCTGTTGGGTTCTAGAGATGGCAGAGAAGAGATTTCTCTGTTCATGGGAACTCAGGAGCTTGAACTTACTGGAATTTGCCATGGGATCCTCAGCACTGGTGGCACTGCTGTGTGGTGCAGGCTCTCGTTTGAGTTGGCATCAGTGAACCATTCTCTGCCTTAATTGTAACACTGAAGGTGACCAGTCATGAAGGGATTTCTAAGATTTTCATTCTTAAGCATTGGTTTTATCTCTGAACATTCTGATGTGGGGTCCAACCCTCTTCAGTTTCTTTCTTCTTCACTTTTGCTTCCATCTTTATTAGGTGTTCTCCTGTAAAACATTTTTCACTGAGACCTTACACCGCAAAGTAAATGAGAAATGTTTGTATTAAAATCTGATCCATATAAAGGCATAGAAATTCTTAGAAATAGTATTCCAATCAAACTCTCTTTGAATAGGGAAATAAAAGAAGTAGCACCTGGTTCAGCATTCGAGTTAGCATGGCTTGAGGTGAGAGTGGATTGAGACTGAGACATTGATTGCAGGGAATAACAAAAAGTAATCCTGGTAAGATGAAAACTCTCTGAAAGATTTCAAGAATGGATTTTTATGAGCTGTCTTGAGCGACCGTCCATTTTGAAGAGGGAGGAAAATAAGGAAGAGGACTTGGTTCCTTATTGCTGTGCAGTTAAAGGTGCCTTTTCAAAGAACCAGTGAAGAAATGTGCCTGTCCTGCAAGCCATGGGAAGGAGCCTTAGCAGAGCATGCTGCCAGTTCTTCTGTTGATCTGTTTTTGTGGGAGTCATGGGTCTTCTGAAAATAAGGAACTGGGCAGAGCAGAGGTGCTTCACCAATGGCCTGGATAGCACAGAAAGAAGAGGCAGGAAGATCCCACCTTGGTTTAAATATGAAGCAAAGAATAGCAAAGACTTGAGGTTGTCCCAGTGTGACCTGGAGCCTCCTGTGGAGCTTGCAGCAGACTGCAGTGGAAGGACAAATTCATCTCTTGGGAGAAGCCACTGTCTTGCATTCTAGAGTGCTGTTCAGGGTCTAGCTTAACAGGCAATGGCATTGACTGAAGCTGCCATTGTCTCATCCCTGTACATTTGGTGGCTTTCAGCAGCATTTCTGTTCTCGTCTTTTGCCATTTGGGGAATGGCTGAAATGACAAAATAAGTGCCCAGTTAGATCTGTACTGTGTAGATGATGTGCATTAGTTACACATAAAATCTTTTCTGGTTCCCATCCATCCAATGGGTAGGATAAAGCTGTTTCTTTTTCCTAGTTCTTTACCTTATGGTCCTTCAGAGTGATGATTTTTCTGAATTTTGATGATTTTTGATGTATTAATCTGATTTCCAATCAGCTCCTACTCCTATAAATATAACCTCACCCATTTATTCCTTTTTCTTCCAGTGGAAGAGCATCTCTTTGTTTAGGCTGTCGATGGTGACTGATTCTAGTCCCTTTATATCCTTCTTACTCATCTTTGCCTTGCTCCTTTGATGTGATGCCCAGCTGAAGGTGCTTTGCATGTCAGCAAGGAACATCTTCAAAGCTGACACAGTGCAGAGAACCCTGTTGTCTCACTGCTGTCACAGTCTGTCCTGGTTTTGTTCTGAATCTGAAAGTATATTGTGAACTCAGTTCTGGTTTGTGCCTTCAATCTGGCTAGGTCAGAGTCATTAACTTAAATTTAGCCAAGTCATTTTGTCAACAGCCATACTTCGTGTATTTTTGGAAAATGACTGGTAAGAATTTGAAGAGAGCAAACCAGAAGCTTCATAAGAGATGGAGCTTAGTGAAAAAGAGACAATTGGAATATCTGTGGTGGAAGTGATACAATTAAAACCAAATGGATATAAATCCTCTTCTAGGGCAGGCACTTGATACTGCCTCTACACCCTGACATCTTTATCAGGTTCTCTTCAACAAACCCTTCAGAGCTAAGGAGCTTTAGGAGCTGCAAATGAATCAAAGCCACTCTTCTGAGATAAGCCTGCTGCAACTTGTCAGAGCCGTACAAAAGATTAGTTGCACCTTTTGGAAAAATGTTTTGTCTTGTTCAAGAGTTTGGACACTATAGCTCTAAAAGCTCATATTCAGGTATTTAATAGTGAAATACTGTGTAAGTAGTTATTCTTCTCTAGTCGCACTTCAGCAGGAGGGAGCTCTTTGTCAAATCTCCTGTATGATTTTTTTTGCAGCAAACAAGATCCTCTAGAGATCTCTATTAGGGGTCAAACATGAGCTGTGGTACAGCAAAAAAATCGGCTCAGGAAGTTGCATGAACTGGGTTTTTTGTATGTCTCTATGATTATTTCCAATACAGTGTTGTGAAGTAGATGTACAATATACTCATTAAATATGTTAATACAGCTGAATGATGGAATTAAATTTTAATATTTAATTTGTAGTACATGGATTTTTACTCAAAGAAGTGAAAAAGATTCCAGCAAAAATAGTTATTTATCCTTGTAATTTAAAAGCAAAAATATTAAACACTGAAGACAAATCAAAATCAAGTCAGCTGTCTTGAATGTACTGTGATTTGGAAATTCATATGGAAATACTAGTCTTCTGTTTTATCATCTAAACGCTGTTAATCACTAGAACACTGAGCAGCATTCTGCCTTCTGTGCTAGGGGGGACTAAAAAACAGCAAGCACGAATGTACCCTGTCCTCACAAGAATATATCCACGAACTGCGCTCTGGAATTTCAGATGAAAAACTTCTTAATTGCCTGGAGTCCTTGAGAGTGTCTCTCACCAGCAACCCAGTCAGGTAAGCAGAGCAATTTCTGCAGTGGTTTTCATCATGCTGTTTTTGCTAAGCAGGAGAGTTGTGGGCTTTGGGGTTTTTTTTGAAACCAGATTAATTATGCTAATGCTTGTTGACAGGAGAGCAGTGCTCTTAGCACCTTGGATCAGGATAAGTGAAATGTTTGTAGCTGTCTGCAGTATCTCCTCACCTTTCACTGTGGCTTTCAGCAATTTGTACTTGTTGGAACTGTTTGCCTTCGTGGCTGGTCAGATCTTTTGAGAAGTGAGACCAAAAGTGGAGCCTGTGAAGGGATGCACAAGCAGTAATGGAGAAACAGCTTTGCAAGTTCTGCATTTGATTGAGAAATAATTGAAAGTATTTTTCTTCGGGTTTTTTTCCAGCTGGGTTAACAATTTTGGACATGAAGGTCTTGGGCTTCTGTTGGATGCATTGGAAAAGCTTCTGGACAAGAAACAGTAAGGACTGGATCATTTGAAGGGAGGGATGGGGAGGTTGTGAAGATTTTCCTTATGTGATTTTCCTCTTTCCTTTCAAGGCAAGAAAGTATTGATAAGAAGAATCAACATAAACTTATCCAGTGCCTCAAAGCATTTATGAACAATAAAGTAAGTATTATTTTAAATTCACAGACTTCTGTCATGTTTGGGTTTGAGTTCAACATGTATATAGCATGGTAAATGTTGGAGAGGGAAGGAAAGCTCGTATATCCAGTGTTTAACTCTTTGGAAATGCAGGTCTTAAACTAAGTGTAACTTCTGTTGAGAGTCTCCTTTCTGCATTTTTTCTTAGTTTTGTTAAATATTACTGATTTGTGGAAGTAAAATATTTGATAAAGAGAGGATGATAGTATAAATTTAAGGTGAATTTGGAAATTAATTACTTGGAAATTGAAAAAAAAATAGCTTTCCAAATTCAGATTTCAATACAGGATTGTAATTTTCACCTGATTTAAATTGAGTAATATTTGATATCTTTTTAGCTGCAGTTCTTAAGTTAGCAGGTAATGGGTAAAGGGTTAGGTTAAGTTGGATCTGATTTGTTTCTAACAGTTTTATCAGGTTTACAGAGTATGAGTACCTTCTAAAAGCTGATATGTGAGACTTTGCTTTATTCATAGCAAAATCTGAAGTCTTATATTTATGTATCCTCCTCAGCAAGTAAAACTGCATACAAGTTACTTGTGATTAACTTCTGCACATTTAGTAAAATCTCACAGAAGAGCTTGTCCAATGAAGTGGAAGAAAAGCAGATTTTTTCATACTTCTGAGGTGTTTCAGATATAGACAGAAAGTAAAACCTGGCTTGTCTTTTGGTGGGTACTGATTTTCCAAGGTCCTGGTGTCCTGCTGAGGAGCTGAATCTCTGTCTGTCAGGAGAAAGCCTCCAGTGCACGACTGGGGCCCCTGACCTGCGTCCCCAAGCAGTGATGGCCTGGGCTTTTGGTGGGCTTTTGGTGGGCTTTTGGTGGGCTTTTGGTGGGCTTTTGGTGGAGTGCTGCCAAACCCCTCTGGGAGGGAGGGGTTGGGAGAATCCCTCAGGATCCTACATTGGTGATGAGTTCCCAAGGCAAGCACAGCCTTTTCACCATGAGCTTTTTGTTTCTCCCAGTACGGTTTGCAAAGGATTCTAGGAGATGAAAGGAGCCTCTTGCTGTTGTCAAGAGCAATTGATCCAAAGCAACCACACATGATGACTGAGACAGTGAAAATCCTTTCTGCTCTCTGCATTGTTGGAGAGGAAAACATGTGAGTGAGATATTGAAGCTTTTATTTGTGCTTGTGAGTTGTTAATTTGGACACAGGTGAGAAAAGTTGTCAGTGAAACAAATGTAGCCTGTTAAGTCTTTAATAATGTGGTTTAAAATTAAAGATGCTTCACCTGTTGTGTTACCTTAATTCAGTATTAAATCAGAGAAAAGCAAATGAGCAGAGACCTGCACACTGTGGAAGGTGTGAAAGGACAAATCACCTCTCTACCACAGGAACAGGAGTTTACATTTACAGCTGGGCTTTGGAACAGTTCCACTCAATTATTTAGCACTTGCCCACGAGATTTTTAAAACAAAGATGATCACTTGGCATATGTTTCCTGTAAATTCACCACAGTGTTTATGTTGTGAAGGTTAGAATGGGCAAACTTCAAGTCTTCTCTGCAATAAGTAGATTAAAACATTCTGATTTCTGAAAGGACAATTTATTAGAATTTCCAGATGCTGAACATGCCAACTGTTATCAAGTGCACAGTCTTGCAAAGGGAGGGGTTTTTAGCCCTCATTGGTTGTTTCATTGCTGAAATAATAATATAGAGATTTAGTCACCCCTTCTTTCTTATTTCAGCATTAATCTTGTAGACATTTATAACACTTGGTTCTTGGATTGTTTTCAACTCTCTGTAGATAAATGCATTTAAACTCTGTCAGTGCACTAAGCCTTGAGTATGTTTAAAGTGAGCAAGCTGGCTGTGCTCTGCTCTCTTGACACTTTGTCTTTCTCTTAGCCTGGACAAGCTTTTAGGTGCTATAACCACAGCTGCTGAGAGGCACAGCAGGGAGGAGCGTTTCTCCCAGATTGTGGAAGGCCTGGAGAACCACGAGTTCATCCAGCTGCAGGTGAGTTTGTCTTTGTGTGCTTCAGCTGAAGGGCTGAACACTGTGTATGGCTTGGTGATCTTTAATTCACACACATCTTTTAGTGCTATTAATCAGTAAAACAGGAGAAATAAATACCAGTGGCCTCCTGGTACTAGATTTTCTACTTGTTAGTGGTGGGAGGCCAAGGAACTCACTTCCTGTCCTAAAAATAGGATTAAGAAATCTCCTAGTAAAGAGAGCAATTAGTGATATTTCTTTCCTTGGATGTCAGGTGTAATGTTCAGGTAATACATCTGGTCCTAGTGCTGGTACTTCAGGCAGCAGTACCTGTGGCCTCTTAAATATTCAGATATATGCTAATTATGGCAGGTGTGGCATGGGGTGTGCCCATTTTTGGCAGGGCTCCTTTTGGGATGAGTGAAGTGCAGCAGGATATTATTGGTACTTTTGTCACTCTGTGTGTGTGTTCAACGTGTGCCTCTCACCAGCCACTAGTGCCTCTCTGAGGGTAACCTAGTGAGCTTTCAAAATTATTTTTATAAAATAATAAAATAATCTGTGCCAGTGGTTTTTACTGTCATGACTTAGATCATGTTCATTGCTGCTTATGTGTCCTTGGATAGAGGTTTTTGTGCTCTGTGGGCACCAGGTTGGTGTTAAGATGTAAGCTTTTTTTGGTTGGGATTGGTTGGGTTTTTTTGGTACTGCCATTTTTGCATAGAGGCCAAATGGCTGAATAGCCTAATAAAGGATGACTTTGACTTATGACCTTCTCATTATACAGTGGTCATGCACATTTTGTACTGAAATTTATTTTTCAGCTACCTTGGCTGAAAGACATGGAAAAATACAGGCAGGGCAGGTATCCTTGGGATGCCTTTTTCCAGTCTTGGCTCAAGTACACATCAGCTGTAGCTGCCTTAATGCTGTGTTTACCATCAGCACCTCTGGTTTCGGGGCTCATGAGCTAATGATGGCCAATAAGTTTCTATAAACGACATTCTAATCTTAATTGTGCTATCACTGAAGAATTCATTCTGGAGTTGTCTCCCACTCCATGACCTTGTTGATTTAAGGCAAACAGCCACCACCCCCCACTCCTGCCAGCCTCCCCCTCCCAGAGCTCACTGGTACCTCAGCAAAGGCACAATTGCAAGACTCATTACCTTGGTTCTGACAAAATCCTTCTTTGCTGGGAATGTATTAGCACAAGCCATTAAGGCAGAGTCTCTCTGGCAGAAGCAATCAGAGCAGATGGCACCTCTTCTCTCTATTAATTTCAGATTGGACATGTGCTTTGGCTTGTTAAGTCATGTCATAGTAGTAAAATAACAAGAATCATTCAAGCAAGCATGATGATACTGCATTATCTGAAGATGCAGCTCTATCAAGAGAGTGCCTTTGAAAGGGTGTTTTAATAGAAATTTGAGACTCCATAAGGTGTTCTATTAAAGCTAAATAGTGAATGTAATTAAAACAGGAAGGTGCTTTTTATCTGATTTTTTTTTCTTCTGCAGATATTGATTTTTTTTCCCTACTCTAAAGCTACTTCTATTTGCAGTTAACATCTTTTACCAAACTTGGTATTTCCCTTGAGTCCCATTTTAGTCTTTTAAAGTGGATCAGCACTTTTGGCATTGTGTTGTTGTCTACCTGTTTTCAAATAAATCAATTAAAGTGCACAGCTGTTCAATTAAAGCATTAGCCACTATCCTGAGACCAGGCATTTTGCACAAGTGCTCTGCAGGAATGGAAAAAACACCTGGTGATGTGACTAATTTGGGTATGGGTGTTTATTGGGTGGTTCTGCTGTGGGGTTTTTTAAGTTTTTAGTTTTTGTAGAAACAGTTTTCAAACTGGTGAATGCTGAGGAGAAAGAGGAGGAGATACAATGGGCAACTTTAGTTTGGGAATAACTAGTGCCTGATTTTAGGGTGGGCAGGCCCTCAGGGTGCCCAGAGAAGCTGTGGCTGCCCCTGGGTCCCTGCCAGGCTGGGAGCACCCTGGGACAGTGGAAGGTGTCCCTGCCATGGCAGGGCTGGCACTGGATGGGCTTTGAGGACCTTCCAGCTCAAACCAGTCCATGCTATTATCCTGTGATCATCATTCATATGGTTCTCTTTTCATACAGTGGAAGCATCCTGATATGGAAACAGAGCAGTATTTGATGTTGCTAAAATAAACCCAAGTGTTGCATGTGTGCTGCATAATAAATCATTTCCATCTCTTTGGTTTTATAGTTAACTGAAACAGTGACTGAAGCATTGATTTCCATTCTGTGTTTGATTACAGGTAGCATGTATGCAGCTCATCAACGCCCTTGTTACATCTCCTGATGATCTTGATTTCAGGATACACTTGAGAAATGAGTTTTTGCGTTGTGGCCTGAAGAAAATATTGCCTGTAAGTCATTTGTGTCCAGGAGCTGATCACTGTGCACTGTGACTGTTGAATACAGCCAAACTGTTTAAGCAGGACAGCAGATGGGAAGGATTGGGGGTGCAGAGGGGTCAGATTATCAATCCAAATCTGCTTTCAGCCTGCAGAGAAAATTCAGGTTTTCATGAGCTGTATAAACCAGAATAGTAGTTGAAACAAGTCAATATATTAGAAATTAGATGAGGGTAGCCAAATTCTGCATAATGAGCTGAAAGCACATGCAGTGAATGTGAATCTGGCTGTGGAACCAATCTTGGATTAACTTTCTTTGTATATGCTGTTTCTGTTGTTTTCTGTGAAATCTGTTTTTCCTTAATCTGCCTGCTGAGAATGTACTGGGACATTTTAAGGAAAAATCAAATCAGAAATTCATTCTGAGACTGCATGTCTGTCTCCATACAGCTGCACAGACCTGAATATTTCTGACTTGGGGAGAGATTTGTAGCTCTTAGCCAAGAAACCATTCTGATGCTTACATCAAAAATAGGTGTATTTAAGATACTCATCCCTTTCTTACAAAAGATGAGATTATATTTGTCTGAAGTATAATTTATTCTGCTATGACTTTTAAGATGTGAAGTTTTCAAATTGTCAATTTGTCAGAAACAAAAACTTCAATTTTTGGCTCATTCAGCCTTGAGACACTTTCTGATGTGTGATGTTACTTTTTCTTAGGGATATTTTTAGGGTTTATATCGTGTAGATATACTAATATGATCTGCTGGCTTTATTTGTTGTGGATCATCTGAAAGCCTCAAGAACTCAAGTTTTTTTGGTTGTTTTTTTTTTTTTTATCTACTGAAAGGTATTTTATAAAATCAATAAATGCTTAAACACTTTAGGAATTGGGGATGGATTAGGTAGCAAAGAAACTGAATTGCAACAAATCATGATATGATAGAAAACTTGGCAGAGTGCACCAACATCTGCCATCCAGATCTGCGTGTAAAAGCAATTAATATTTGGTGATAACAGTCTATTTTAAGAATGTTGAACAGCTAATGTGCTGAAGGAGGGGGATCCAGAGCTGCCTGCTCTGCTTTTGAAGTGCAGGAGTTGGCACAAGCTGCTCCTGTGCTGGGGAGCACCCATGGCTGCACCCAGCCATGACAAATCCAGCTTCCATTTCCATCATGGAGTGCATTCCCATCAGTGGATGGGAAGGAACTTTTTTCATGTGCTTTGCCTGGAAGGAAGCTCAGCTTGGTTCTTCTGGGAATTAGGACAAGTCCTTGTATTTCTTAAAAGAAAAGCACATTTTCCTCTGCTCCAAATGCTAACTTGTGTGGGGTTTTTTCCTTCCCTGTGTTTTTCCTTGTACTATGGATGCTTTAATGCCATGGTCTGGGTAAACTGAGGAACAGAAATTGTAAGCAAGTCTTCTTTACACTTCTTTAAGCTTCTGAAGCTCATGTCAATTAATGTTTTGAACTATACCTATTGTGGTTTTTTTTAATGGAACTCTGATATTAAAAAGCAGGAACTGCTATGTCCCACTAAGAGAAATGGATTCAGCTGGAAATTTTGTTTGTTCTGTAACCCGTACCTGCTCTGTTTAATATTTTGCCTTAGTTTTTCTCAGTTGAATCATTATAATAAAGCCCAAGCAGTGGGTTAAAACTTGTTGTTGTTCTAAAGGTGAATTTCTTATATTTCGTCATGATGCAGTCCTTCAAGGGGGGGATTTTTTGCTTTAAAAAAGGAAAAATTAAGATATACTCTACCTTGAAAAACAGGCCTTGAAAGATAAGGAAAATGACGAGCTTGATATTCAGCTGAGGGTGTTTGATGAGAACAAAGATGAAGACCACTTTGAACTGTCACATCGTCTCAATGATATCAAAGCTGAAATGGAATATCCTTTAAGGAAATGCTGTTATAACTTGTGTTGCTTCAGAACTTTATTAAATGGAAATTACAGTGCTCTATGTGCAGGTTATTTGTCTCAGCTGTGTGTCTTACCAGGGGCTTTGTAGAGCAGATTTCTCTCCAGTTGCTTTTTTTTGTTGGAAAATATTTGGATAATTAGTGCTTAAATTTGCATGTCAAATGTAAGTCATTGGGAACTGAATTAATTCTTCATAAATAACATTTATTAAGCTAAACTCTGTCTCATAATACATGAAGAGATAAAATTATACCCGTGGAAGATCACAAGTTTGAAGAAAAATGAGTTTTGATAATAAAAGGAACAAAATTTCTTGTAGGTTCTGAAGCACTACAGATGTGTGCCTTTTCTAGCTGTGAAGGAGCAGGAAATTCCAGGTTACCTAAGTTCAGAATAGCTGCTTGCAGGTTTTAGGAGGAAGCAGAGGGAGGCAGAGGCAATCAGTGGGAGGACTGTAAAATGCCCTGGAATGCTGTTGTTTTGCAGAACAGGTAAGGGTCATCTCTAGGAAATGAAAAAGATTGAGCAGTGTGTGTTTGCAAACAGCCTGGGCTGAGCTCAGAGTGGAAACAAAGCTTTGAGTGAAATATTTTTACAGGATTCTAAAGCATGAAGTCTATAGTATGATTGTTCTGATTGATAATGAAACATGCCCTAATTGATAAACAGGGCACAGAAATTCCGTGCACTATTTTAGTGGAAAAATAATATTTACTGCTAAGAATAGGAGCTCAAAGTGTGGAGAGGTTTTACTTGAACAATATGGGAGATGTCTGGGGAGCTGTGTTTGGGTGGGGTGGCTGTTCTGTGCTGAATTGGGGTTTTTGGGACTTCTGAGTTTAAGCTTGTGGGTTTTTAAGTACTGTTATTTTCTTAACAATGTTTGCACTGATGTGAGCGAAGTATTTCATCTGCTGTACAATATGGTGAAAGATACTTCTTCTGAAAATTACTTCTTGTCAATTCTCCAACATTTCCTCCTGATCAGGAACGATTACTATGTCCGGTGAGTGCCAGCTGCCAGGCTGGATTTTTTGGGGGAAGTAGGGGCTAGAATAGAAATTAACACCTTGGTAAGCTGAGTAGCTTATGCCTAAAAAATCACTCTGAGACTGATGTTTTATTTATCTTTCACTCCATGTTAGTGCTAAAAAGATCTTGGTAAATGTAATCATGTTTATTTCAAAGACCTGAAGCTTGGTCTAACACCCTGATCCCAAAACCCTCTTAACTCATTGGGCACTTTTTCTTTATTCAATTTGATACCTTCATTGCTTCAGAGAACATGGAAGTTGTACAACTGATAATTGAAAATACTCCCACATGCCTTGGATCTGCTCTTTCCAGTGTAAACTTCTCTTGTGTGCAGCATGGTGTCATAGCAAGGTTGAGGCATCATATCCAAAATATTTACAAATAAGAGTTTGAACTTGATACTTCTTCTGGCAGTTGTGGAATTCAGATAGTAGGGGTTAGTTGTCCCCCCTCCCCGACTGCATAAAGGCTTGTTCATGTTCTTAATGCCTTGTAAATGTTTCCTGTTTTAGACCTCAGTATTACAAGATCATAGAAGAATGTGTGTCACAGATAGTGCTGCACTGCAGTGGCATGGACCCAGATTTTAAATGCAGAGGAAGGATGGACATCAATTTTACACATCTTGTTGGTTTGTACTGTTTAAGCAGTTTTACCTTGTTTTTCTTTGTGTTCTTCTGTGTAGCCTTACACTGACTGAGAATTTTGTCAGTGTGCTGGAAATATGCATGTAAGCTACAGGTGTACTTGTGGAGTACCAGACCAAATGCTGAAGCCCTTAATGAAATTAGACAGGGTCAAAAAATGAAGTGCCTGTTGCTTTTGTGTCATGGGCTCACAGGGTAGTGATGGTTGGAAGCACCTCAGAGCTGTGATGTGTTTGACTTCACTTGTGTGTGGTATTTTATTTAAATTCTAGATGCCTGTGTGGACAAAGCTAAAGTAGAAGAGAGTGAAAAGAAAGCAGCAGAATTTTCCAGGAAGGTAAGTCCTGCTCATGGTGTGGAACAGAATCCTGACAGGAGCACAGTCAGCTTGTTTCCCAGCTGAAACTGAGAAAGAGTGGCTCTCACAATTCCACTTGTTGCTCTCCTGTCCTGAAATAGTAATAATTAAATAACTTAAGTGCAGATATAACCTTAAAAAAGTGAATGAATGTGCAATATTAGCTGCAGTAGACTGAAGTTCATGATTATGGAGATGTGTATTGAAATAATCCCAAATTTTGGTATTTTTTGCTGATCTGGTCTATTAGGCATTTTCAGGCCAAATAGCAGAACATGTTCTTGAACATGATGATTGCAGATTTAATTTTTCATTAATTTAAACTTGCTGCAATAGATGCATACTCGAGTTTGGTTTGAGAAGTCTGCAGTGTTCTCTTGGAGGGAAAAACTTGTACTGAATAGCTGGATTTGGGTGGTTCTCTGTCATTGCCTTGTTGATGGAAGAAATTGTGGTACCAAAAGTGAACGTGTTAAAAAAAATTCTGCTAAAAAACTTTAAAGTCCATCAATTGCTCCAGCTCGGATACTGTTCAAAGAATTCCTGGCTCTGGTGTGGCCAAAACTGGACAAACTCTCCTGTGCTGGTTTAATCTTTACAGTTTGATGAAGAGTTCACAGCTCGACAAGAGGCACAAGCAGAGCTGCAGAAACGAGAGGAGAAAATCAAAGAACTTGAGACAGAAGTCAAACAGCTCCGGACCCAGGTAATAAGGAAATATCACATTAAGTTCCACAGCTGAGTTGATTTTTTTTTTTTTTTTTGAGGAGGAGTTGAAAAGAAATTGCCTCGGAATAACTTGTCTGTGTGGAGTTTGGAATGTCTGCTGTAGGTGTATTGATTGGGTTTGCAGCCAGCATAGTTTACTAAGGGTAGTTAATGGAGGTACATTTTACAAATAGCAGTATGTTCAACCTGCCATAGGTAGCTGCTTTATTGAGAAAAAATGCTCCTTAGGCTATAAAAGTCTTGCATCCAGCCTGATTTTTTTTTTCCCCTGCAGGTATTTGTTTATGCTTTCACATTGCTGCTTCTGTATGTTTTGCAGAAAGTTTTTGTCTTGGAAGTGTTTATTTGGTTTTATATATATATTTTTTACTCTTACACTTTTTATAAGCCTTTTTTATTTTTTACACCAGCTTTATATCTTAGACAGGTCATTTATACCTTTTAGGAACTAGCAGATATTATTATTTAGTGCCTTTGCCTCAGTCTGGTTTGTTTTGTACTCCTTCAATGCTAGGCAAGGTCTGCCTGTTGCCTTTTTGTCTTTTTTTTTTTTTTTTTTTGCTGTCTTGAAGCCTGTGATCTCACTTCCTCTTTGGACACAAAGGTGGAGACACAGACACTTCTGTTCTTACTTCCTTCTTGCCAATTTTCATGTTTGTTACAAATTCCTACAAGCCAGTGTTACACTGAAATGTGACAGTCTGTTTTAACGAGTTCTGCAGCAATTGTTGCATTATAACTTGTGAGCCAAAGAAACACATTGTGCCTTGTGCCAAGTAAAAAATGTACTTTTAGTCCAATTAATTGTTAATCCTGTTTTATTGATTCGAACACAGTTCAGATTATCCAGACATGACAGGGCATTCACAGTAATGCTGACCACTGGTTAATTAACCATGTAATTCTGGTGTCTCTTCCCTTTTCCAGTGTTATGCTCCCCACAGAATATGATCACACTTATTTTTAGCTGCACTCACCCCTCTGACGGTTTGACACGCTGCTGTTTCTCTTCCTTATTAATTAGTAAGAACTTATTAGAATGGATATTGTGATTACTCTTCCTCTCACCAAAGAAGCACCCTCAGGCAGATTCAAAAGCCAGCAGGACAGGTTGTTGCACACCCTGCATCCCTCCAGATGTCAGAATAGCTCTGAACTGGTCCTGTGACCTCTTACACTGCAATAGCTGCTCCACTGGTTGCTGGGGAGAATTTTCCAGCAGCAGATGAGTGTTGTTAAAATTCAGCATGGTTATTCTCATCTCTGATGCCCCAGCTTGCCGGGGTATCCTAAGTGGGATAAATGTTTTGTGCATTGGTAAGAAATAAAATGCTGTTCTGTTCACTTAAATGTTACTGCTACTATTAAATTTTCTTTAAAATTGAAACAATTTGTTTTTATAAAAATGCTAGGTTATTCAGTTTACTTGGCAGCTTTATGGTACATGGTATAATCTATTGTTATTGTTTCTCATTTAAATAGGAGAACAGTTGCATTTCTCACTTTCTTGAGATACAATTGGCTAAAACCATCCTGGTTGGTTCAGCTTTGTATCAAACTGCCTCCTGTCACTGATGAAAGGAATTCCTCTGTTGTGTTCCAGGGTCCAGCCCTGACAGAAGTCCCAGGAATACCTTCAGCCCTCCCAAGTGAGAACGTCCCACCATCTCCAGCGCCTTCACTCCCTGGTGGAGCCATCCCTCCTCCTCCTCCTCTCCCTGGTGCAGCAACAATTCCTCCTCCTCCTCCTCTCCCTGGTGCAGCAACAATTCCTCCACCACCTCCCCTGCCTGGTGGAGCAGTAATTCCTCCACCACCTCCCCTTCCAGGTGGAGCAGTAATTCCTCCACCACCTCCCCTGCCGGGTGGAGCAGCAATCCCTCCACCACCTCCATTACCTGGTGCATCCCTTCCCCCACCGCCCCCTCCTCTGCCAGGTGGAGCCATCCCACCGCCCCCTCCTCTGCCTGGTGTGCCCCCACCTCCCCCTCTGCCCGGGGGAGCAGGGCCTCCTCCTCCTCCTCCTCTGCCTGGAGGAGCAGGGCCTCCTCCTCCTCCTCCTCTGCCCGGGGGAGCAGTCCCTCCCCCGCCGCCTTTCGGGGGGCCCCCGCTGCCGCCCCCTCTGGGAGGGGCTCTCTTTGCCCCCTTCCCGGTGGTGCCAGCATTGCCACACGGGATGAAGGAGAAGAAGAAGTATAAGCTGGAGGTGTCGATGAAGAGAATCAACTGGTCAAAGGTATGGCAGCAGGCGTGGGGATGGTGTTCCTTCCCCTCCTGCACTGCACAGAGGGGCTTGGTACCCTGTGGCGATGGATTTTTAAATGAGATTCATCTTGGCAGAGCTCCTTGTTGTACCAGGTGTCCCAGGAAGCCAGCTTACATTGTATCAGGTGCAGTGAACATCAAGAGCAGCTTTGCATCAAGTTCTATCTAAATATACATTTATCTCCAAACCGTTCTAAAGCAGCTTTCACACATACCTAGCAAGGCAAACCAACGTCAGCTTTTTAAATTCGTGACGTTTAATGTTGCTGTGAGCTCAGAGATTGCTGATATCAGGCTTTAATGTTACTTGTTGATTATTTATCCCAGATATTTATTGGTTGTTCTCAGTTAGTGATGTGCTGGAGCAGGGCTGTGGCCACTGGGAGGAGCCATGGGACTGCTCAAGGGAAACGTTTGGGCATCATGAGTTTCCAGTGTCTTAGCTTGATTGTATTTCATCACATCTAATTTTTAAAACCATCTTAAAACCTAAGCATTATTTGAGCAGTGAAGTGAAGCACAATCTGATTTGCAAGTGAACCCTTAAAGCAGTTCCCAGTTATTCTTTGCCTCTCAGTATATCCAGTCCCTCTAACAGGAGAACTTGTACAAACATCCAGATGTGTGCTGGATGTGTTGTTTTAAACCCCCTTTTTGATCAGTGTAGCCACTGCTCCTTCCATATTAAAAAAAAAAATAATGTGGAGAATTAGATAATTGCAGCTGTTATCAAGATGAAATAATTGCATTCTAAAGTTGTGGTTGGCAGTTTTTTAGTGGTATAAAATATGACAGATATGTTGATGTTTGATGTAGGAAAAAGTACCAAAATCACCAAATCATCAAGGCAAATGAAAGGACTTTTATATATTCCATGCTGTGTAGTTCCTCTAAATTCTGAGTGGTCAAAAGGCTTTGAGGTAACGAAAGAGCAGAATAGTCCCACCAGTCTTGGAGGAGGAATCCAGAAGGTTGAGAGAGAGCCTGTGTGGAAATGCATAGCATGCCAATTTATAGTTTCTTTTGGCAGAAGAATTAATGCTTCGATTATTTCAAATGATTTCAAAATATTTGGAGATGTGCTCAAACAATCTCAAAGTGTATCTAAGGGCTGTAGTTTAAAAACAGACTTTCAATATATTTAACTAGAATGATACAAAACAGCCCGCCATGTTTTTAAAAAATTAATTGAAATAAATTTTAAAATCAGGTTGAAAATCTTTACTTTTTCTGTAATTCTTATAAACCACGTAAAAGGATAAGTGATACCTTTCCTTCTTCATTGTGGGAGGAGGAATTGAGTGTCTTGAGGAGAAAGGACAGGATCAGGATGCACTGCAGGGGTTTTGTAACTGTGGGACTGCTGTCCTGAAAGCATGGAGAGAAGCAAGCTTTTATTTTATAATACATATTGGTAATTGCAGCCAATTGCATTGTGATCAGTTCCACTGGGGAGTTTGTGGGAATAATTTCTGAAGTGTCTCTGGGAACACTGGCTGTGACAATGGGAAGGAGCTGCAGATGGACGCTTTGCTTAAGAGCTCTGGGAACAGTGCCAGAGATCTCCTGCCTACTGAGAAAGTGGAAAGTCTGTTTGATCATCACTTTTAAGGAGCCATCATTTGAGAAATAAAATTCTTACTGTTTAATTTAGTCCCTTTTGCTGTAACTGTCTTCCCCATTAGTGTTGGACTAAGGTAGTTTTTTAAAATGTCTTCCCTGGAGCTGCTGGTAAAGCAGGGCTGAAAGGTGGAGGACCAGGGTTTTGCAGGGAAATTGGAGTGAGGCTGACAAATGCAGTATTGCTAAATTCCCTGCATATCATCTTAAAGCTAAATACCCCTTGAAAATTATCTGGCATTTAAACAAACTTATAAACAATAATTAATAATGTGTTCAAAGCTGTTAGAGGAACCTATTTTGAAAACAGAACAGCAGTTCTGAGTCATACATGAAGAGTCAAGTTGTCTTTCAGCTTCTAAATTGCAGAGCATTTTCTTCCTTTAGTGTAGCCAGTAGAGAGCTCATCCTGAGTCTCTGCAAGGTCCCCATGGCCAGTTCATTTCCTGGCAAGTTGTTCCATACAGTTCTCAGCTAGCAGGGAAAAGAAGTGCTGAAGAGTTGGGGAACTCTCTAGAAAGTAATCAAGAGAGAGCTAGAACACTTTGAAAAGCCAGCTCTGTTATTAGTTCTGTTTGGAAAACTTGCTGAGTGGGAGAAGTGCAACAAAGGCCATTTGTGGCCAGAGGGCAGCTCAGCTCACTGTGCTTGTGCAGGAACAGCAGGGAGAGAACATCCCAGAATGGGGCTGAGCTTCATCAGCCCAATTCTCCCAGAGCTTCTGTGGCATTTATTTTAACTTGGCTGTTGAAAACACTCCTAATTGACTCTGGAGATGCTGTTTTTCTTTCAGATCGAGCCTCAAGAAATAGGAGAAAACAGCTTTTGGGTAAAAGCTGAAGAAGATAAATTTGAAGACCCGGAGCTGTTTGCAAAATTGGCACTTACCTTTGGAACCCAAATGAAAGGTACATTCTTACTTTGCTCTTTATTGTGCTTTTATTAAGTTTAAAACTGTGTAATGGCAGTTTCTTTTATGCTTTGTGCAATACCATAGAATTCATTTGATGGTTTTATAGCAGGAAGATGATTTAAAACATATATTAAGCATAACAGTCTATTACAAGAATTGCTCCCCCTTCACTTTACAGCATGAGGGGAGGAACCTTTTTGCAATAATACCTTTTAAAAGTTCACTGTATGTTGCAGACTGATGTGAGTTTTCTTTTAATGAAATTATAATTAAATTTACATTCTGATCCTAAAATCATGTTTATTTGCATTATTATTCCTAGCTGAGAATTTCTGGGATAAGAACAGCAATTTTTACTAACACAGCGTTAAAAAAAGATTAACTCAGGAAGGGCTCTCAGAGGACTGTAATGAGCTATTTCTTGAGTAGATTCCTTGAATTATTTCTGAATAATTCTTTTTGAAACCTCTTCAAAGAGTTGGTCATGGCTATGTTTTTCCATATTTTCCTGTGTTTTTCAGTATATTCCTTTCAGTAGTCAGTAAATTTAAACCATTAGAATTCTCATTTTGCAGCACACCTTGGAACCACTTTCTGGTCTAAATGTTCAGCTATTCCATGCAGTAATTTAAAAGCATCCTTTGCAGTAATTTAACTTTTTTTTCCATGCCCAAGTTGGATGACTCTTGGTTCTTAGCACTGCAGGGAGGTTAAAATGATGTGGAGTTGGTCACTTCCTTTGGTGTGACAGGAAGACCTTTAAGGGAAGGAATGCCCAGCAGCAGATGACAGAATGGCATGAGCCCCTTCTTAATGAAAAGGACAAGCTTCTGCCTTGAGCTGAATTCTTTCACCAGAAATCTGAAGAAATGTTTCAGAATTCCTGAAAAGCTTCTTCGTTAAAAATGCTGAAAAAACCTTCTTGAAATGTTGACATAGCTGACAGCTTCCAATGAGAAGAAATTCTTGTTGACATACTTGCACAGTTGTAAAACTAGGAACAACAGAAACTCCTCAAATAGCTTAGTGTACTGATAGCCTTGCAGATATTTTTCTTTGTTTGGTTCTCACTTAATGGTTGTAGAAAATAAGATGCCATAGCAAAGGATGCACATTAAAAATGCTGCTGCACAGTACTCAGAATGTGAAAATCTTACTTGGCCGACTCCTGCAGAAAGGCAGAGTTGTCTGAGTTCAAAGGTTTTTTAAACTTGAGAACCTACTGGATGTCAAAAAGACTCTTGGAGCGTTTAGTTGCAGCACAGACCCAAAGAATTGCATGCCAGAAGCAACTTTTTTCCTGCAGCTGCTATCTGCAAAGGGAAACACAGAATGATGTTCACTGTTCTTCCTCCCTTTTTACCTTAAGCAGCTCCATAATGTCCCAAATGCTTATTTCAGGCATCATCTGGGATCAATTTCCCTCTTGCTTTATTCCCATTTCATGAGGTGGTCTCCAAGTACATTACAGGAGAGTGATAAAAAGCCAAATAGAAATGCAAGTGATATTCTCTCAGGAGCTCAGTCAGCATGTAAAACAAACAAAGGGATGAGTGGAAGCAAACTGACAATTGCCAAAAGCAGTTTGGATGACTTAGTGTTTACTGTCTTGTATTCTGTGGAATTTTGGAATGCCAGTGGGAATGGTAACTGAAGTAAAAGAACTGGTGGTGTGCACATTTATTAAAAATTTGTCATTTATAAGTTGCAGCACTGAAATTTGATTAAACCTCTGAATGCTATTCATGATTCTTTGGTACAATGAGAAAAACACTTGGGGATTTTTTTCTCATGTAGCATAGTTTTGGTTTAGGATACTCCAAAAATGACTTAATGTTGGCTATCACTAGGCTGTCAGCTGCCTTGCTGTTTGAGTGCTGTCTGCTTTAGAGGAATGCAGCCAGAGCTGAAGGGGTGTGGTACTTCTGGGGAGAAATATTGTTGTGAAGTTTAATAATAATTTTTGCATATTATATTACTATCCAGTGCAGCTACACATCTCAGGAAACCTGGGCTACTGCTTTTTGATGGAGTTGGGGGTGTGTATGATTTAATTATGTAGAATGTCCTAAAACCCCCAACAACTGAAATTAACAGTTTAAAATAAGTTAGTTTAAAGTAGGTTCTTGCCAAGAACCTACTGAAATCCTCAAAATCATTTAAGCAGGTCATTTTATGGCAAGCACTCTTTTACCAAATGTTGCTTTTGTCCCTTAGCTGATATGAAATTTTCTCTCTGGCCACCAGCAGAGGGGAGAGCACCAGCAGCACTGTCATGTCTTCAGTGCTTGCTGGAATATGATGTCAGAAAGCTCCTATTTAATTGATGGGATGTTAAATCCATGTAGAATTGAATGCTGAAGTGTCTCCTGACAGGTGCAGGTAGAGGCTGCAGTGCTGTGACCCTGCAGCCAGGCTGTGACACGTGCCACACTCAGGACTGTGACAATACTCACTGCTGGGCCTGCTGCTATCCAAATCATTTCTCACTGGTTGATTGATGGTCTAATTGCAAAACACTGCAAAGCAAGTTAATGCCTTCTCCCTAAAGGATCATGTTAATTTCTGCCTCTTGTAATTTAGGTTGTGTATTTTGCCAGTCAAGAATGATAGTAGTGCTCTGAAGAAATTAATTATGTGTACAGTAGGTCTGTAAAGGTAGTAATTAGTACATAATAGTCTGTAACTACTGGGATTGTTCCAATACAGAATTCATTATCCATCCAACTTGCCTCAAGGGAAAACTTCTCCATCAGGGTTCTGTTGCTTTACAATTAGACTTTTAAAATACAACTCAACAATCCTTTTCATATGTTTTCAAAACTGAAGTAAGGTCTTAATAGCTGAGTTGTGTTTTTTGCATTATGGGAATTTGAGTGGGAAGGGACAAGAGAAAAGACAAACTTCCATGTAAGCTGTGATTGAACTAAACATGAACAAAGTGTTCAGGTTTTGATTTTATATGTATAATGTATATAATGTATATGATATGTACATAAATAATATGTTTAATGTATATAAAGAATATATGATAGGTCAGTGCACCATTAAACTTGAAAGAAAACTCTTTGCATTCATTTGCATTTGGGACTTAGAAATACAAGGAGCAGCAATTAGTACTTTTAGAAGATGGCTTTGAGTTTGCTATGCTGAGAAGCCCAGATCTAATTCATCAGAGAACTTCAACATCTGCAAGCTTTCAGTGGGTCCAGCTGTGGGCAGATTTCCTCTAAGACAGCTGCATTTGTAGGTGTGAGGCAGCAGGACTCAGCTGAATGCAGAAATCTCTGCTGTTTGCAGGGCTGTGTTGCACTAGCTCAGCTGCTTTGTCAACAGAAAAAGGAGCAAAAACCTCTGAACTCACCAGGAATTTGCTTCAGGATTGCAAACTGCAGGTGGCTCCCTTGGTCTGCTGATGATTCAGGCTGAGTTTGTTTGGTTCCTTGCCCTCCTCAGCCTCTCCCTTGCAGAAGGGTGGGAATGAAAAGCAGAGGAGGATCAGCTGTGCAGTGTAGGGTCACCCGGGGCTGTGTGGCAGAGGAATTTCATTTCCTTGGGTTGCACGCCTAGGTCATCACTCTTCATATCTGTTTCACACAGAAGTGCAGCAGATTGGTTTGTTTTCATCTCTGGATGTATTTGAAATGGTTGTTTTTCAGCAACAGAATAAAGTACCATAAAGGAGTGAGTTATTAGTTTACTATTTTTCACTTTCCTTTTCTTCTCCACTGGATTTATCCAGTAGGTAAACTCTCAAACTCAAGGGTGAAAAAAGCTTTGCATGGTTTAAACAAACTGCTGCCTGAAATTATTACCATCTAGCATAGATTTATGTATGTATATCTGTATTTTGATATATTTTATATACATTTTTAAAATTATTAAATGCTTAGAGTTATTTTTACAGTCCATGTCTTATTTCCAGAGCATCAGGACCCATTTCATTCATCTCTGGACAACAGGACTGATATGAGTATAGTGTTCAGAAAGGTGTAAAAGAAAGCAAAAGTTCCAATTGGGAGAAAAATATTATAAATATTAGTTCTGAATCTTTTATTTCAAATAGCATTTTAATGCACTCACCTTTCAATAACTTACTTTCTGTGTCAAAGGTAGTTGGTAATATGGAGTCACTAAGAAAACATAATTTATTTTGAAAAAACATACCATGTAAAATACATGTCCTGTTGGTGTGACCTACTAACTGTAGTTGTTTTCATCATATGACAGTGAATGAAGAATATCCCAGGTTAAAAAATAAAATCTATTTAGACTTTTTCAGAAGTTAGGCTCAGTGTCAGTTGTGCTATTTTTGTTTGTCTTCTTTTCCTGTAACATCTTATCTAAATACCACTTTCAGAATGCTCATGCTTTAGGGTTGGGCAGAGTAAGGAATTTCAGTGCATGTCTCAGTGTGGCACACTTTGATTGTGTCTCTTAGGACTCTGCTTTTCAAACTTTGTGGTAGATTCCTAAGGGGGAAAAACCAAGAGGGATGGCTCAGATGGATGCAATTTTCCTATCTTCAGTTTGTTGTTCCTGGAACTTGCTTGCTTTACATCTGCAGCAGAGTTGGAGTTTTTTCAGAGCATTGCTGTTCCATAAGAGGGTTCTGAGAGAGAAGTTTGGACATTCTTAATCAGCATTACAGAAAGAACTGCAATAATTGCACCTTCAGAAAAACAAATACAAACAGCTTGTGTGTGAATTAAATTGCATTCAGATGAAGAGACAGGTGGGAAATAGTTGGAGGTCTGGGCTGTTTGAAGGCTGCTATCATTATTCATGGATTGCTTGGAGGTACAGCATAATGTATTCCCCACAATTCCTGGAGAAATGGAGTTCATTTCAGAATCAGCATTCTGTCTGTTCTGAATCCAGGTCAGATGCTCTAACGTGGAGGCCATTCCTTCAGTTTTACTCTAATTGGCAGTGCTTAACCCTTTTGGAACATCACTGGGACAGGTGAGAGCTCCCTACTGGAGGCTTGAGGAGCAAGGGTCTGAACTGAGGAATCCTGCTGGTTCCTGAGTGGCTGCAGTGACTGCAGGTACAAACTGATTATCCACCTGCCTTGTCAGTGCCACGTGGCAAACGGAGATTGGAGAGGCTCTCCTGTGTGTGTGTGCCTGCTGCAAGGCCATCTTTTGGTTAAGAAATCTCTGGCACTGAAAAACACCTGAAAAATACTAGTGACAAAGCCCCTGCTGCTCAGATTGTCAAGTTTCAATTAGTAATTTTGTCAGAAAGCTTCACCAGAAGAATTTAAAGAGAATTTAAATAGAATCGGAGTGGGGACAGACATGTATTGTCTAAAAAAACCTCTTTTATGTATTTATAACAATGTTGTGACTGAGTTGTCTTAGTAATGTGTTATATTTTAGGTGGTTGCTCACAGAGCTCTCGTATTAATTTGTTATACCTCAACTCTCAGAATATGAAAATGAAAATCTTGAAGAGGAAAGATGGAACAGCAGTTGTGACTATAAGGAAAAGCCAAGGGGAGGTGAACTCTTAGAGGCATTGAGTTTTTCCTACAAAGGAAATGGGTTCTGTGTTTTTTTTCCAACCTTTAAAGTGTTAGAGGTTCCCATTAGGGAGGTGTGAGAATCACTGCTGGTGACACACAGAGAAACATTCATTGCCCACACGTTCCAGGAGTCTGGAATTCCACTGTGTGATAACTCTGCTAGTGGTTGGTACCTTCTGTACCTCCTCCATGCCTCGTTCTTCTCAGGAGCTGGAGCTTTGGTGTGGATGAGCTTGCTAAAATCCAGCAGGGGAAGAAAGGCAGCTCTGCATTCCCAACTGTCTGGTTGAGGCTGGGTGATGCAGTGCTCAAATAAAGCCCAGCACATTTAATGAGAGCTGAGGACAGAGACACATGTACTGGCACTGCAGAGACAGGGATTGTGTACAAAGACTAATTAGCATGAAATATGAATACATTCATGAAGTAGTCTTGATCTATAATGCTCTTACAGAGAGTATTTTTTTTCTATGAATTCGATGAAAAAGAAATTCAGAAGTTGAATTGAAAAAAGAATCTGTGTTGATCTGCAAAAAGCAATGGGGTTTGTTTGTTTTTAAACAAACAGAAATCTATATTCCTAGAATAAAACCCCTTCTGTATGAATAAATAAAGAGATTAGACTGAGAAGAATGCTTTCTCTAATGTCAAAACAGAAAAAATAACCTGCAAAAGATGCTCCTCTTCAAGTATACAACTGCATTTTTCATGGTAATTTAGGTTAGATATTCTAAAAATCTATTTAATGTGAATCTAGTTACTCTCAACATGAAGTGTTCAAGGCCAGGTTGGATGGAGCTCTGAGCAACCCTAGTGGAAGGTGTCCCTGCCCATGGCAG
This sequence comes from Vidua chalybeata, assembly GCF_026979565.1. NCBI lineage: Eukaryota > Metazoa > Chordata > Aves > Passeriformes > Viduidae > Vidua > Vidua chalybeata. Next base: position 18,289,332 of record NC_071543.1, read on the forward strand.
GGCTCAGAACAAGATGATCTTTAAGGTCCCTTCCAACCCAAACCATTCAGTGATTAGATGATGAAATCATTCTGTGGATTTGGCAGCAATCCTTTGTTCAGTGAGCTGTTAGGATTATCCACTGTGGCAATTCTCCTCGAGCCTGGCTTCTCTTTGATGTGCAGGAATTGATATCTGTAAATGTACATGAAATACACTGCTCATGAGTTGGAGGTCACTTCTGGGTCTGTGTTCAGGAGCTCTGTGCAGAATGGTTTTGAAGCCATTCCTTTTGCCCTCTGATGTGGTTGGAGCTGTAGATAGATTTTCTGGCAGTGTTGGTAAAGGAAACTCCAGCTGAGTGTCCCAGTGCAGGTTCTTCAGCTGAACATTGGCTGGGAATTTGTGACCTGAGTGAAATAGGGGAGAATAAAAAGTCTAGAGGAAAGGATGGAGAGCAGACCAGCTACTTACCAGGACAGTTGGTTCTGACTATTAAATAGATTGTGCACCAATATTTCACTCTGCTGAAAACTTCCAGCAGAGTTCTGGGAATAACAATGTATTTGCTTAAATAAATAAAACCCCACTGTAAACAAAGCTGTGGTTATAAGGAAAATTTATGGACTTACTTGTAAAATAGTTCTTTCCAGGCTGCATTAAAGAGCTGCCCCCTGCATCTTTCAGCAGAACCATGGTTAGCACATCCTGCATTTCCTCCTAAATCTACTTTCTATCAAAAGAAATAGAATGTGGATTTTTTTTTTTTCCTGCAGAAGCATAAACTGACAAATGTGTTTGATTCATGGCCTGGTTTTAGTTGCTCACTGTGCTGACCTGCAGTGATTCTGTGTTTGTAGAAAAATTATGCCCTCTCCATGGATTTTATGTTTTATGTGCAAAACTGTTTTTTCCTTTCTTATTGCTGACCAAAAAACCCCAAAAATGTCATCTGCTCTTGACATGGACCATTTCTCTGAGTGATAGTTGCTTCACCTGTAATGCTGTTCCAGGCTGCTTGGGACAGAATAGCTGCTATTGCAAGAATTTCTGCCATTTATAGTAGAGCAAGGACAGTTCTGTTACCTACATGAATAAGGGTTCTTTGGAGGAAGATACATTCAAAAGCTATCTAAAGGATTAAAAGTTAACAATCATGCTATTAAGTTTCTGAATTCAATGAGAAATTGAAAATACTAGGTGCATAGGCATTAGTACAGATAATAACAAAAGTATCAGCTTTTTGAGTTACTTATTAATCATCTTAAATGGATGTAAAGCCATAATTACAATTCTCTATATTTTGGGTCTTGTGCAGCATGAGAAACTGAAATATCTCTGAAACTTCTTCCTTTCAGGTGCTTTATTCTGTTCTGTCAGGTGGGAATGTATGTGATTGTTGTAGAATTCTACCACTGAATAATTTCCCACTGTGAAAAGTCCATGGCTTAAAGGGTCTCTAAAAGCAAGAAGCCCGCATGGTAAAAGTCAGTGTGGAATTTTCATTAAGTTGCACATTCTGAATGGGAGTACCTGTGGAGTAAATGTCAAGGTTTTCTTTGACATTTTTTTCTTGTTTCATTGAGGACTTGGATCATTAGCACAGAGAGACTGCCTTCTTAATGAATCACTCCAGCCAAATTTGGCTTGTGTTGGTCATATGAAAGGTAAGCAGAGCACAGGTGCTAAATGCAGGATGTGCAGTGGATCCTGCCTGCAGTGTGCTGAGGTGAGCAGTGGAGCCTGGCGTTGCTGCTGAAGGTGAGAGGCTGGGAGCTGTGTGTTCTGCACTATTTTTAGTCTGCTACAATGCAAGCAGCTGAATTTAGTACCCTGCAGGTCCCCTAGGACTAATGCTGTGATGTGGCAGCAATTTATCTTGTGTGTCTTGAAGGCAGATAATCATTGCCCGTGTGTTCTCTGAGCACCTGGGTGTGTTCACAACACTTTGGGGTACCTGGGCCCCAAGAAAGCCTTTCCAAGGTGAATCTAGGGTGGTGGTAACACACACAACCATCCAAGGCTGACTTCAGGCTGGTTCAGCCCTGGATTTCATCTTCAGCAGGTGACTGAGGGCAGCTGCTCAGTCTCAAGAGCAAATACATGTTAATGTATATTAAATGTCTGCTGCTGGATGTACACAGAATCGATTAAACAGAGATACTTCTCAGCTGCCAGCAGCTGATGTTTTTTTCCAAGCCAGAGGTCACATCTTTACACACAGTAAAGTCTTCATTGTGTTTTGTCTTCAGTGAACTCAGGATCTTTCAGCATTTATAACCCGTGCCATTGCACTTCTCTGTGTTTCAGACAGATGTGTTGTTCTGCAGAGTTTTAACCCTGCTGCTTCTGGTCATCGTGGTTTCCTGCCTCCTTTTTTTCTCATTGAAAGTCTCATTAATAGCTAATTTGTATTTATTTCTCTGTGTTTTCAGAAACTGCCCAAAGGGGCAGACCCAAATAGTGCATGACCCAGAGAAGACACAGTAAAACACCCATCTGGCCATCACCCAGAAATGATCAGTGGGTCCACCCCATTTGCTGAGGGGTGGCTGTACTCAGATGTGGTTGTCACCAAGAGCCTGTCTGGCTGTTTGTTTCTCAGAGTGACACCAGAATGCCACAAACGCTGTCCCAGGATATTGGAGCTGTTGGGATGACCTTGCTAAGGTGGTGCCTGCTCAGAGGGATGGGGCCAAGGGGCAGTGCATCTTCCCTGTGCCCGTGTGGGGTCTGTTCCCTCTGATGGGGCTGCTCCACCCCACAGGACTCTGCTCCAGGGGCTGCAGGAGCCCTGTCCCAGCCTTGGTGAGGCTGAAGGGGCTGCTCTGTGCAGCCTCCCTGCAGCTCATGGCATTTACTTGGTGCCGTCCACCACAATGCCACAGTCCTAAACGTTTGTTTATGGAGGACTAATTTCCCAGCATTTTATCCTTATTTCTATTGATCAAGCTATCAAAGCTCTGCTTACCAGTCAACCTCATGGAGTGCTGAATTTTACTGCTGGAATTAATGGACTCTATTAAGGCAGATCATTTGCCAATTATTTTTAATATGATCCTTTTACCCTGTGAAGTTCTGCTTTGGCCCTGATGCCTATGAAAGCTTCTTTTTGAATTCTATAGGTTCATTATAACAATAAATAACAGATAATATTTCTTTTTTTTTTTAAACTCCAAATGGGAGAATAGAATTCTTTTAACTAAACATAAAATTAAATTTCTTGTGCACTAAGTCAGTGGAAATGTAACATTTTATATTTGATTGTAGGGCAGAGTGTATAACCAGGGTGGGCTACATTACACTAAAAAGCCAAGCTATTTGGAATTCAGTATGTTTATGTATTTTGCATGCATGTATATTTAAAACCTTGTTGATAGAGCAATGCTCTAAAAAGGAAGAGAATACTAAAATGTCTGTTTGGACATGTGTATTTTACTTAGTGTTTCAATAGTTAGGATTGTTAAATGTCACATATCACAGTGATAGAAGAAATTGATTTATCATTTCATTTTTACTAACATTTTAGTGTGTTCCATTGAGCACCAATATCTAATTAACTGTATAAAAGGATTTTTGGATCTTGGGATATTAGCTTCATAATGTGGAAGGTTCCTTTGGAAAATGTGATTCCCATAAGTGTGTTTGTTTGTGAAGGTGAGCTTTTTATGGGCTTCATCAAGGGGAACAGTAGGTGAACTAATAATTCAAAAGATATCTATTTATTAGACTTCTTACAGTAATAAAAGAAAATGAGTTTGTTAGAATCTTGGTAAAATATGACAGCAGTTTAATGACTTTCTTTTTCTGAGTCTTGACACTTTTTTTTTTTTTTAACTTTTGAGAATTGAATGGATAAAAAACTCATCAGAATCTGGGAAATAATTACAGCTGTCCTGTCTGTTTGGTGGTGATGGTGGCCTGATGTCAGAGGAAAAAATATAGCTGGGCCATGTGGCTGTTGAAATTAGAAATGCTGTTATGGGCAGCATTTTATTTACACAGGCAAACATCTTCTCTCCCCCACATGAAAACTTCCTGTGAGAGTTCAGAAATGCAGGGATGGCTCTCCTGGGCCAGGCATAAAGGGGGTGCACAGTCCTGAGCCCTTCTTTGTTGCCCTGATTTTTAAAAGTATTAAGTTTTCTTTTATAGCTCTTTTCAAAGTTTTAAAGTTCTCATAGAACTTCTTTAGCCTTCTGATAATGTTTACATATTTGAGAGTCAAAGTTCCCACACAATTTGATGTATAAATAGAATAGTTCACATATTTCTCTATAGGTAGAGAAAAATAATTAATTGATTTTTAACCAGTGTAGTTAGAGAAGTAGTAATTCCATCCTCCAATCCACAATCACCTTTAGAATTCTATAAATACCAGATGTTTGAATGAAACTGGATCTTTTTCTCTTCTGCACTTACTAAACTTCTGTGTAGTCATTTCATGTCCAATAACAACACTTCTTCATTTCAGTGTTCATGGGAAAGCAGGAGAGGAGAGGTCATGGAAAAGGCCGCTGGGTTTTATTCCAGCTTCTTACAGCACCAACACTGTAAATGGGGCCCACGGAGGATATTTTCAGTTTAATCCTCATTTGCCTGCTGTTGTTTGATTTCTGATGTTCCTCTGCATTTCTGTGGCCATTTGTGTGTCGTGAATTATCAATATTTGCTTTTACTGTCTCGCAGCATCTTCCACAGGCAAAGCCAGTTGTGAAATCGGGTGTGGGTGTGTTTGGGATTTTCTGTGTGTGCATGGGGAGAGGAGTTGTTTGGGTTGTTGGGTTGTTGCCTTTTTTTGGATTTTTTTGTGGCCCAGGCATCTCCTTGATGCTGTTGACAGAAAGGTGAAAGCCATCCCAGTACAGAGTGGGTAATTGAGTCCACTTTAGCTGTACAACATCGCTGCACAATTTCTTGCTAGAGATTGACAATTAGACTATTTACAATCATTTTAGGGCAATTTTAACAGAGCAAGGAATATTTCATGTGAAATTAATAGTAGTCATTAAATTTGGTGGTCGAATAAAGTAGCAATCAATTATAAGAACAATTAATAAGAGTACAGATCCCCTGTTACTTCTTTTTTGCAAAACTAATTTGTAAAACTAAGTTATGATCTCTTTTATTCTTCCACAGAGCATAATTTGTTGGGTTGATGCCACTTCCTTCAGCTTGATTACATTAATTAGGCAAAAAACATACAAGATTGCAAGAGGTTCCATGTTTTTTCCTCCCTGTTAGTTTTATTTTTTTATCTTGAGAGCTCAGTGTAAGATTCACTTTTAGATCAGTTGCTTGCTTTGTAATAATTCTTATTTTATTGCTGTACCAGGTATTGAGCTCTTCTGATTGCAGAAAGGACAGAGTTGACAGCAGGAGTGCGTAATTAATTTTGCTTCAGGAATTGGTAACTGAGTGATTTTAGGTGAACTGAAAAATGCCAGGTGGCATTGGGAATAAACATGAGATCCCACAGCTGCTGCCTGAATTGACAGGAGGCGTGGCTGACATCTGCTGATGCTCTTGCATTTCTCTCTGGATATTTGGGAAAACTGTTTGGTTGTCAAAGTTAGAGCCCAAATGACAGAGTGAAGCTGTAAATGAATTTGGATGCCAAACCTCCTTAATCCCAGTTCATGCAGTTCATGGACTGTGTGGCACGTGTTCTGAGGATCCAGGAGTGTGTGCCTTCAGCTGTGAGAACGGTGGCCTCTGCCAGAGCCTCTCCTCTGGGATCCTCTGAATGTTCTCTGTCACTGGATGCAGGACTGGTGAGGGAGTTGCTCCTTGGTCACTGCTCTCTTGAGCTTGCACTGTGCCTTTCTCCCTGCTGCCAGCACCAGGGCTCTGCTTCTGCAGGTGACAAGGGACAGGAGCAGAGGAAACAGCTTTGGGTTGTCGCTGTCGAGCAGGATGGGAACAGAGAACTCCAGATCAGAAGGCAAAGAAAATGAGCTCTGATTTATTTCAAATGTACTGCTCTATATATAGAGAACATTGAGAAGACTAATTTCATTGGTCTTAGAGTGAAAACATGTCACACTGTTGGTGTGCAGTGAATGACACACAGAGGCAGAACATATCTATAACCAATGTGAATAACAAGATAGATTAGAGAATTATTTACATTCTTTCCCAACTGTTTCCCAGGCTCTTGCCTGGTTAGAAAACCTTTCTCTTTCTCTCTGACTGAGCTGAGAATATCCACGTTGGGTTGCAGCAGGGGAGGTTTGGATTGCATCTCAGGAAAAACGTCTCCACAGAACAGGTTGTGAAGCAGCGACTCAAGCTGCCCAGGGAAATGGGCATCCTGGAGGTGTTCAGAACCACCTGGATGTGGCACTTGAGCACTGAACGTGCTGCTGCCTGTGGGATCTTGGAGGGCTTTTCCAACCCGAACCATTCCACGAGCCCATGGGCACGTTTGCACTTGCTGATGATCAGCAGGTTTTGTGCAGTTTGGCTTGAGCACACAGACTTTGTCAGAGTCCATTCTGCTGCCTGCAGCCAGAGCTTGGGCGTGGTTCACCTGTTCCTGCAGGTGTCCATCTGTTCTCACAGCTGGCTGCAGGAAGGTCAGCCCACATGTGCCCCAGCTCAGCTCCCTGTCCCATTCCCTGGGTCATTCCAGCCTGGGAATGCTGTGGGCACACCAAGGGACACCCTCGGGGTGGGTTTATTGCTGAGGGAAGAGAACAACTGCAAATTTGAGCCTTCTTTGTGTTTGACTTGCCTCCTTCCCCCCTTCATTCGACTTTTATTTCCATTCCTGAGTGCCTCTAGGAACAGCACAGAAATGGGAGACTATCTGCAGCATTCCAAGATGATCAATTTAGCCAGACTTTGACAAGTTTTATTGTGTTGCAACAGAATTTGCTGCACTTCTCTGCTACAAATTACTTTCTAATCTTTTGGTGGCATTCCTAACTCTTTATTTCATTTTTTCTACCAAGTCATATCACATCAGGAGGTTTTTTTGGGAGGGGCATAAATTCAGTGTAATTATTACTTTCAGCTGCTCGAGTCTACTCTTGTGTGTGTAGTTCACATCTATGTACACTTAATTTTGTTCTCCTGCACTCCTGTAGCCACAGCTCTTCTCTCAGGTAGAGGCAATAACAAAGCAGTTAATTTCTTTTGTGTATTTACCTCTACTGCCAAATGCTGGTAAATGCAATTGGGAAGCCACTTGCCAGATGGAAATAAGATGAAGTTACTCGTTCATTTCCCATGACAATATAAGGATGTTTTTGTTCATTGTGTGAACAGACTTGACAGAAATTGGAGACTTAGGCTCAGGTTAAGGTAGGCTAAAGTTCACCTAAATATCTGCTTTCTCCATGCTGTAATTCAATGTACTCCTTTTTAGCTTCCTTTAATTTTCATCCTCATCATATTCATGACTGACAGTTTTTGCTGTTAATTCTTTATTAAAATTATTCATTGATAATTTAAAGAAAGAAGGGAATTTCATATGACTGGACATTTCAGCTTATAATAAAATGTTTTAACAGCTTCAATATCATTAAATAAAATCATATATATTTCAAAAAACGAATCATGGCCACTTCAAATGTTATTCAGAAGCTAAATTAATGAACAGGTGTAAAGTGATAATTTTCAAGAATAATGTATGCTTCCTTTTTTTTTTTTTTTTACTACAAGTAAAAAAAAGTACAAGTACAAAAGTACTGATGATAGGATTTTTTCCTAATTAAGTCTCTAAAGTATTTCAACCTGTTTGTGTATGTTCTTTGCCATGACTATCATTAGCCTTGCTTAATGTGTTTTAAGCTTACGTAACGTTTTGTTTAGGGTTTTGTACGCCCTGGCTGGGTTTGGAGGGTTTCAAGCAGGGCACTTGCAGTGGGATTAGAAGAGTTCCCAGCTGAAGGTCTCACTGAAGGCACAGCTGGAGCTGCCCATGCGCTGGGAAATGTCAGATCAACAGCAAACAACGCCTTGCAGCTTCTTGCATCAGCTTTTTCCCTCCCACACTGATAAACAAATGTATTGTTGCTAAATTAATAGAGCTCTAAATTAGGAAAAAGTTAGTTATGTAGTGCTGGTGTTTGTATGTGTGTGCTGAAGCTGGCACGGGCTCTGGCTTTGTCATGGTGGCTCTCCTTCCCTTTCCCTCTTCTGTCTGTCTGAGGTCAAGTATAGAGAAAAGCCCACCCAAAACCTTCTACAGGTCTAAATAGTGTGAGGCAATTCTGCACGAGTGGCTCAGCAGAACACACTCACTGCTCCCGAGCTGAGCTGACCCGTTCCTCTCAGTGTTCTGTTGCTTCATCAGCAGTGGTCAGAGAGTAAGGGAGAGTCCCCTCTGCTGCACCTTTGGTTTTAAACTCTGACCATTTCTGGCATGGAAACCTGGGTATGGCAGCACCAGCTCTTGGTGCTGTCTGTAAGACTTGTTGGTTTGGAAAAAAGCTGATTTTGAATGAAGATCTAAGCCAGTACCATTATCAAAGTGCTGTAATGAACAATCACAGCACTGAGCTCCAAGGTCTGTATGAAGTAATACAGCTGCTTTAGCTTCCAGATTGATTTTTCATCTTGCTTTTCTGAGCTGCCCTGTGCTGTCTGCTATAAAATCCTTCTTTCATCTCTCCCTTTGGTTCTGTGGCATCAAACCAAAAAGTGTCTTATCTTTGAGCAGGCACTTGTGAAAGGAGAGCCTGACTAGGGGCGGGAGGTTGGTCAGCAATGGTGTGTTGACTTCTGGAAAGTATCAAGTATATTTTTAATTGAGTTAATTATTTTTCCAAATTCCATAATCTGTGGCTGTGTTACAGTTGAATCACTGCTGCAATGGGTTGTGTGAGCAGAGCCTCTGGTAGAAGAGAGATGAGCTTTGGGGAGCTCTCTGATGCTCCATGTCATCTCAAGCATGGCTGGAATGGTGGTGGAGAGATTCTAGGTGCTGTCTCATCTTGAAATGTTAGTAGTGTCTCTTTCTGCCTGTGAATTTGGGCTTGGTAAGATGGGTGTTGATGCTGTATTGGACTTTAGTGCACTCACATAAGCATCTGGTTCTGGTGTTTCTCTGGTTTTTGTCAATTGGCATGAAGTGAACTTTGAAGTCTCATGTGTGGGAAGAGAGAACTTTTTGGAAAGGACATTTCCTCTGGCCCTTTTTAAGTAGAAAAAAATTCATCTACCCCAAACATCTGATGTTTGTTAAATGGATGATCTATAAGCAGTGGTGGTGCAGCCCTTCAGGCCTGAGTAGGTCAGAGTAGCTGTGGTTTGTTACCTTTGGAATGTGTGATCTGCTGTGGTTTAAATGTAGTTCCTGATTTTACAGCCAGTAGAGGAGTGCACCTGTGCACAGGTGAGGAGGGGTGACAAGGGAAACTCCTTCTGTGCCCTGAACAGGCAGAGTTCCTGTTGTGAATTCTGCCTCAGCTCACCCTCTGTGTGTCTGCTTATAAAATATTGTGTTTAAACCCCAAACTGCTTTTCCTTGTTTGGTACTGTAGCAGCTGAATAACTTCATACCTGTTTTGCATTGCCCTTGAACTCTTCTCGCAGAGGTGTTTGTCCCTTGCTCTTTCTGACGTGTGTGAATTATCGCTGTAGGAAGAAAGTTTCCTTTCTGTGAGGTGATATTTGGTAACAAAACCATTTATTACACTTGTTTTCTTTTAACCTGTTACTTCTGCAGTCTGCAAGCCAAGGAGCTTGTTTTCTGCAGGTTTGTCTTTGGTGCTCCCAGCTCCTGAGACAAGCCTGGGACCCTGTTTGTGGTGTGCAGTGCTTTAAAGACTCGATCCATGGAGGTCTGCAGGGTTTGACTCTTGACAGATCGAGTTTGCAGTAGGTCACTCATCTTCTGGAATCCCTCTTCTCACCTGTCTCAGCAGACACCAGCCCAGGCTTTCTCTCTGCTGTGATAGAACAGAACTCAAAATGTTTGTTGCCTCCCCATGGGACGACAGCTAATTTTTAACTCTTGGGGGGTTTTTTGTTTGTGTTGTTGAGCACCTAGTCTTTATTTCCTTGTTTAATTGAGAGCAATTAGTGATTAGGGCCTGCTTACTGGCTGCAGAGTCACTTGGGGGTTTCAGAAGGAGCTCCCTGCAGCTGGGGGTCAGTGCTGGGGGATGCTGGGGGTGTCTGCTGATGGCTGGGACAAGCCCCACGCCAGCTGCTCGTGGCAGGCCTGCAGGGAAGTGAAGGCAAGGGGAGAGCAAGTGTTGCTTTGTTGTTGAATCTTTTTTTTTTTTTTTGTTCACTTTTCTCTGATTTAGGCTCTTTAGAGGTAGCTGGGGCTGAGGGCACTGCCTGGTACTGGCTCAGTTAGTGCTGGCATGAGCATGGCCAAAATAAAGTGATTATTCAGGGCTATAAACCCAGCAGAATTCCTTTGTGCCAGATGTTTTCCTGGTGGTAATGCATGTAAGGAGACAAATACCTGGTTTCTACATTCTTTTTGTTTTTTTTATTAAAAAGATTGAAACTGAGGTTTTATGTTACTCTTCACACTAAAAATTAACATTTTTTCCTTAGGAAATACCTGTAATTAAACCCATGATGGCTCATTACAGTGCAGCAAAAAATAGTGCTCAGAGAACAAAACTGTATTCAGTCTGCTTGAAACTTCATCTTAATTTGACTTTCCAGTTTTTCAGTTACTTTTGAATGACTTAAAATATTCATTACGTTCAATTAATGTTAAGCACATTAAGATTCTATTCCTTCAGTGCCAAATATGTTATGTGATATTTAAAAGGAAATAAATCCTTGTTAATGGGTTTACTTAATGCTTAAGAAAATTCTGCAAAAATTGACTGTTTTAAATTATGCAAAAAATCAGCTTATATTTTAGGTACTCCAATGCCACATTCCTTTCCATATAATTTAAAGTGTTGAATATAAGACTAGTGAATCTTGCTAATTTAAAAGAAATCACTCTAAAATATACAGTGCTTTCTTAGTTTTGCTCTTTACCACTGACAACATAAATAATTAATGAAAACATACCTTTGTTCAGTGTGATAAATATCAAATGATTTATGTTGTTGGTTTTGGATGAAGAACTTACAAATATTATTAATATTTCAATAGAGGGCACTCATGTGCTTCGAGGTAACACCAACTCCCTGTATTTTTAAAAATGCTTGTAATGAATTGGAGCTGAAGTGAAATTTCATGGAGTTAAAATACATAAATATTACTTGATAGTGCTTGGGAAAATTGTTCATTGTCATATTTTTATTCCTTGCTCCTTTCAATTTTGGACATTTCCTTGGTTTGTTAGGATATTTGACAGTAGGTGGAGGCAGTGCAGTCACTTTGCCTTGAACTGATTGTAAAAGATGTGTTATTATGGCTTGCTAATGGACTTGCTGTTAGCTAAGATGGAACTGTTGTAATAATGAATAGAATTTAATAAATGCCTTCTTTCCAGCCAAAAAACCTGTAGAAGAATCAGAAGAAAAGAAAGCAGCTCAGTCAAAGAAGAAGATCAAAGAATTAAGAGTTTTGGATGGAAAATCTGCACAAAATTTATGTAAGTGATGTGAAGGGCAGTAGCTCAGTGTCTAAGTAGCATCTACACCTCACTGTTTGTAAATTGTCTTTTTTGGTTTACAGGTGCAATTGCTTTATCTAAGAAGTGCTGATTTGAACATGAGCCTTAAATTCCGTGGTGTTTAAATACACGTTCTGAATTCACTATATAACTTGGGAAAAATGAAAAAAAGTAACATGGAAGAATGATTTAATGAGTTACTGGGGTTTTTGTCAGTTAATTCTCTCAATTTACTGACCAAATTAACTGCTCATGACTGGAAGTGCAATTAAATGATCGCTAATGTGGGCAGAGCACAGTGTGGGTGGGGTTTAGAGGCCGTTCCTGATTGTTCCTTCTGCTCAGAGCAGTGAGGAAATAGAGGTTCAAGGGAAGATATTACCAGATAGGCCACAGAGGTGCAGGTGCTGCTGCTAGAAATGGTAACAAAACCAGCCCAACCTGCTTCTTTCCTCCTTAATTATGGAGGGAAATCAATCACCAAGAGTAGTAGAGTCTTTGATTTGAATCAGAAACACCATAAATGTCACTAGTCCAACTGTGCCCATGGCAAATAAGTGTGTAAACCCAAATGTGGACATTGTTTAGTGCCACATCCGTGAGCAGACAATGAACTGTGACACAGTTGATAGAAAATTTCAGGTTTTGACAGCATGGATGCAGGATAATCAGCTGTAGTAGTTATGCTGAATATAAAGCACTTTTTAACAATGTTATGCTGATCCATCTGTTAAGAATTCTTTTTAGTTTACTGAATGGGGCTCTCTTGAGATTTTATAACATTCTGAGATCAAATTGCTTTGAGAGCTCCATCTTTGAAGGGTTTGCATTGTGTGTCTCTTGTATAAGTTCAGTTAACCTAAAAGTGGTAGTGGTAGTGTTAGGGCATTTTTCTTACTTTGCCCAGCTCTTCATTACCACTTTGATGTGAAATCTTTTCTAGAATGTCACATAAATATCATTGACCCAACTGTAAGTGCAGTACAGCTATTCATACATGGTTATGGAAGCAGTAATAATAATGGATAAAGAGATCTGTCATTGGCTGAGTAGGAATGCAGATGTCATTCATAAAGATAAAACTTTACTGGGAAGTAACATTGCTAGGGAGCAATTGAGGCTGATTTAAAAGTTAAAATTGTTGTCATTGTTTCATTTCTTAGAAAGGAAATTCATTATTAGTCAAACTGCAATATTGTGCCTATCTAGCATTTGTTTATATGGGAGACTTCTTAACTGTGAAACAATTTAGATGGAGATGTGCTTTTTTGGTTTGCTAGAAATGGTTTGCCTTTGTCTATCAATCTTTTTGGACCTTTTTGATTCTAATGATGTATTACTGAATTTCAGCAATATTTTTGAGTTCCTTCCGTTTGCCTTATGAAGAAATAAAAAATATCATTTTAGAAGTTGATGAGGAGAAGCTGAGTGAATCCTTGATTCAGGTATGTGAAAATGCCTCTGCTTTTGCTTATAGCTCCTTTCCCACATGAAAATGGCAGGAAGGAGTAAGAATTCAAGAGCAGGACAGGGTGTCAGCTGCAGGGTATCAGTTGTGTTTCCTGTTCCATTGATTTCACTTCTGCTTTTGAATATGGCCACATGTAGCACTAAAACTGCCTTTCAAAGACAAATTCATAGCAAAAGAATTCCTGGGAATTTTCCTTTCCAAAAGGAAATCTTTGAAAATTCTAGTGTCTCAGCTTTGAAGAGATGCTGAAGGTGATTCAGGCTGGTGCAGAACGAAGTTTCAGGAGTCTTCTTGTGGAAACAGCTCTGCCTGTCTCTAGTGAGAGATGAAACTCCCTGAACCTTTCAGGACACTGCTGCAACTCCAAACCTATCTGTAAATCTCCTCTCAGGCTGGTTTAGTCTCATTTTGAGCCCCAAATCTCTCAGCTGGAGAGTAGAAAGGATGGTTCTGTCCATCCCTTTCTGATTTGCTCCCTCTAGGAGGAGAGCAAGTGTGCTTGTGGCCTCTGAGGAGTGACAGTGCAGCAGAGAACCATGAAAACCTTAAAAGTCACAAAGATTTAGCAGCCCAGCAGTGCTACTGTATTTTATTTAACAGCATACACAGATTCAGATTCCTGCTGCCACACTGGGCTTGGATTTATCCTTTCATCCTTCCCTGTCTCCTGTTTGTACTTTCGACCCATTCCCCCAAGGTTTTCTAAATTAATTTCCTCTTCCTTTTTTGGACCTGCAGAATGGTGATTCTGGGGACTCCGGTCCAAACTGAGCTGCCTCAGTATTTGAAAATAGTTGCAAAGCCCTAATTTTATTGAAGGCTTGCTTTATTGATCAGAAATGTCAGATCAGATGATTAAGAAGCCTTCAGGTTTAGTAAAATCAAAAATCAAGGAACAGCCCCACCTTGGATAGCTGAAGTGCAGAGCAGTTTCATATTGATCTCCCCTACTACAAATACATGATTGTTTGGATTTCGACTTGTGTAGATATGAAAATGTTATATGTTAAATGCAATCTACACTTTAAAAATGCAATATTTTAATGCATTGTTTCAAAAATGTTATATATTAAATGCAAATCTACACTTCTACTGAGTATTTCTTAAAACAAACCACTATTCAGTCTTAATATAAATATTATCATATCTGTATTTTGACACTTTAAGATCATAAAATAATTCACAATTTTCTTTGGGGACATGGAAAAGCAAATTGAACTTTTGCCTGAGTTCCTGTATATTTGCCATCCAAAAGATCTGTACAATTTTGGGTTGTTGACCTTTTCTTTGTAAGGTATTTTTAAGTGTACTTTGTGCACAGATATTTTGAATGCCTAATGACTGTAATTTTTTTTTTTTTTTGCTACTTTTGTCATGTTTTGCACAGACCAGTTATTTCTTGATTGATATTTAATGAGCAAGATGCAACCATTAGGGCAAAAGGAGATTGTAGAGAGACAAAACTCCTTGATGCTGTCAGACCCTGAAAAATGATACTGTAACCTTTTAATACATTCTTCAAATCAGAGACTGCAGCAGAGCAGTTGATGTCTGTATTAAATAATTGCTGCTTTGATTTGATGTTTATATAATGTTAAAGCTGCGTAAATAAAATAAACGTCCCGTAATTTCCTTGTGCATTTCCATGCTGTGGTATTTTAAGCATGTTATTTTTAATATCTTAGGTAGTTTAATGTAACAAATTTGATATAATGCCTTGTTTGTTTTAGAACCTGGTGAAGAATCTTCCTGAGCAGAAAGAACTCAATGCCTTAGCTGAATTAAAAGATGAATACAACGACCTTGCCGAGCCAGAGCAGTTTGGAGTTGTGGTATGTATTAGTGCAAGGATTGATTAACTGCAGAGTTCCTTTTTGGCACATAAAAAGAAACAAATTTAGGAATAAAATCTTTTTCTTAGTGTTTTTGCAAGACCTGCAGTAGGGAAAAAAAGTTCCTATTTCCTGATGAGTAGTAACCAAGAAATCTCTTCAATATGTGTTAGGGCAGCCTGGGCAGGGCTGTGGCCAGCCAGGTTGGAAGCAGATCATCCTTAGGGTCCTTTCCTGGGTGCAGCCCTCTGACTCTGTGATTCTGGGTGTTTTTCAGGGAGGAATTACTGTATAGCATGATGGCACTCAGACCAAATCTTTTGTCTGCCTGTCTTGCCTTGAATGTTTATTAAGCAGCTCTGCCTTCAAGCAGATAAATTTCCAAGAGCCCATAGAAGACCCACTTACCCCATGGCATTGAGAACTCTGATAAATTTGTTTTGTATCAAAACCTGTAAAGAGCTGAAAGAGTTAATAAGTCCATATCTCTATCTTATATGGATGTATGCACACACATATAAAACATCTGTATTTATACAAACACAAACTTGCAAAGTGGCTCAAGGAGAGGTGTGAATTGATACTAGAATTAAAATTGTAGCTTGTGTTCTGCTCCTTTCAGTCCCTGGATCTGTTCAAGAGCAGGGCTACCAGAATGGCTGGGGCCTCTCTTGGAAGGAAATTCCAGCATTTGCAGAAATTCTTTAATCCATGCCTGGGGGTGAGGGTGGGACACTGAGCTCTGTGCCAGCCCTTGGGAATCACTTTCTGCTCCTGGTCTTCCAAAGACCTCAGGAGTCTTTAGGCAAATGAGCTCCTGTTTTCACTTCCCTCCTCAGCCTAGGAGATTAAAATGATGATGAGATTAAAAAGATGATGATGCAACGTGCTCAGGATTTATCCCCAGCTCCACAGGAGCTACGGTTGCTCCTGCTGGATTTTTAAGGCATTATGTACATTAAAATGCATTAAAACAGAAATAGAGGCCTCTTAAAAGACTTTCTTTCTAAAAAGCTCTGATTTGAGCATAATTTGGCTTCAGAAGTGCCTTTTGAGTGCTTTTTTTAAAAAAAATTATTTTTCAGTTGGGGAAGTAACAGAATATGATTTGTCCTAATGAGATTTTTGGAGAGGATTTAGAAAATTAAAGATATCAATGGCTTCTTTTGAAAAACTCTAGCCTATTGATTTTTTTTTTTTTTTTAATAAATGGCATAAAGTTCAAAAAATCTTCCATTTCCGAACAAAGATGAGGAATTTTGGTAGAAGTGGGATACACTACTTAGCCTTACTGCAGGAAGTAAAGCATTGCCATTTATTGATCAGTAAGAAGCTAAAAATCTCTATAAATACATATTTGCTGCTTTCTTTGAAGCGATAGTAGCATGCATATATATTTAAAATATAAACATGTATTATGTCTTTAGATAGACCAAAACTTATCTCTGAATGTGTGTCTTGTGATATATGCATATATTATTTTATATATACATCTATTTATGAGTATATTCCCCCATACCTACGGGGACAGAAGTGAGAAATTTTTGTCAGACAAAATGAGAAATTCCTTGAGGTTTGTGCAGGGAGAATAGCTGGAGTGTGTTGAAGGGAAATGCTCAATGGAAGCAGGCAAGGTGGGGGTATTAGGACAAAAAAAAAACAAAACCTCTGATGTTTGGGAATTCAGTTTCCTGCTTAAAATCAGCAAAGAAATCAGCAAAATTGTGCCCAGTGACCTTGATTGCAAGGGCTGTGTAGGCATCCCTCCACTTCACTGCTGTAAATCCCTTAGTGCTTCACCCTGAACTTTCTAAGTTGGCTCATCCCCTGCACTGCTCCCTCCTCCTGGCACACATCCCCTTCTCCAAACAGCAGCCTGGCCTGTCCCCTTGCTCTGGCTGGGTGAGGATGCTGACCCCATCCCTGGGGCTCGTGGGGTCCTGGCAGTTAGGGTTCCTGACTGGAGGAATCCTGGCCTTTTCCTCTGGCCCTTGGAAAAGCCATAAAATTCCTTTATTTCCCAGCAGTCCCAGTGTGGCCACTGCTCCACAGATTGGTGTTTCTGAGGAAACACTGACTAGAGGAAGTTGAGAGAGTTTCCAAGTATTTAATGCAACATTAATTAGCAAAAACTGCTTAATCAAACATCTCCAAATAGTGCTGTTTGCCTTATGAAGGAACCAAGTTTCCTGAAGCTTGTTTGCTTATTCAGCTTTACCATCTGCTTTAATAAAAACCAGTACTTTGCCTTATGGGTCCTGCTTCTGTCTTATTTCTAGAGGCCTCTCGCTGCATTACTGGTGCTAAAATGCTGAGTTTGCTTCTGGTCATGATATCATGGAACTGGCCATTAAAGTGGAAGAAATGCAGCTGAACTTCAATTCTTGACTGAAGTTCTTTTTTCCAATGTGTCAAATTAATTTTGGAGTTTCTCATTAATAATAATCTTAACCTTGGCTTTAGGAATAGAAGATAGACTACCTTAAATAATATTTAAAGTGTGTCCCTTTATTTTTATGTAGATTTAGGTGTGTTAATTATTAAGATATGTTAATTGGATAATCACTTTGCCCATCAAATTTAATAAAGGTTGGAATAAGTTGCTTAAAATTCATGTAGAAAAACCATACTTAGTAAAAGATTAACTTATTTGAAGGAACCAATTAACTTAAAATTCAGCTGATATGTAAATGAAAATTACAACTGCATTTTCATTTAGATGAAATGTTAAAATCAATTATATATTCTAATTAGTTATTGGAACTTTTTGAAGTTATATCCTGGGATCAAAAAAGGCACCACAACTTCCTCTAAAGGAAAGTTTGCATGGATGTTGAAGTAGAGCAAGAGAAACAGATGAACTGCACCAGCTGTGCAGCAGTGCCTCGGCTAGGCAGAGTTACCTGAGTTCTGCACGTGAACCTTGTGCTCAAGAGTTCATTTGTGTGTGATGTGGGAACAGCTGCAGCTTCAGTAAGGAACTGCATTTCCACTTCAGTGCCAGCTGAACGTTTTTAGTGTTACAAAAGCATAAATTTGCCTGAGGACTTGTATAAACTTGCATATTCTGTTAATTTTTTTTTTCCTGCGTAACCAGTTCAGCTGTCATGAGCAGTCCTGGCTGGGAGGCAGACAAAGTGGGGAGAATTGTACAAGTTTATTGCACCTCCACTGGTTTAGAGTCATTCAGTCTTTTAAATTGAATTTATTGGCTGCTTGTTTGGCCTCATTGTAATTTTGTGAGCTGCTGCAGAATTAATCTTCCTAGAACGTTTCCAGGGAAAAAAAGGCAACTTTAATATAACATAGGTAAGAGGCTAAGTTGTCTTAGTAAGTTGACAAATTTTTATTAGAGGAATGTCAGCTTTTTCTTAGGAAGTGAGGCAAATTTAATTGTGCTTTTTGCTTTTCTCCAATAGCCTTTGATCCTCGTTTTAATACAGGGCTTGAGAATTGAATGATGATAATAAAGCATAAAGAACTGAATAAAGAACTTGATTAGGTAGAGAGTTCAGACAAGACCTTTATGAGAGCCCAGAAGGAGAAATAATGACATGCAGCCCATCACTGACAGTCAGCTGGAAAAGAAATATCCATTTTCTTGCCTCTTTAACTGTTTGCAGGGGAAGCCAGTGCTTGCTGTTCCAAGCCCCTGTTGGAATGTTTCATTTCTTATGTGCCTTTGACACTCATTTTATTTAGAGCCATGAAGAATTTGAGCTTTCCAGGTGAACGTAGGCTTTGCTCCTTACCTGATTCTAGGAGATTGCTCCAAGTTGAGTATGTGATCCCTCTTCCTCTGCCACTGAACACGTGGATTTAGGAACAGGCCCACAAAAGGGGAAATCAGGGCAGGGTGGGGCAGGAGGAACTAAAATAGCATTTGTGGCCATCTTCTACTGATACCTAAAGGGCATTGTGTGTATAAAAATGTTCTGGTTTTAAGGAAACAACCCTCATGAAACAGCTCTTAAGGAATTACCAAGATAGTTTTAAAATATTATGTAGGTCAGGGAATGGAATTAAAATTTACTGCTGGGTTGGTGGTCAAAAGCTAATAAATGATCAGTGTTCCATGACATTACACAGTATTAAAGAAGAAAGGACACCTCTCTGAAGTTTAAGGATTATTCTTCACAAACGTTTATGTCACACTCTCCTGTGGGCTTGTACATGTTTTGTTGCACTTTGGTTTTGGGATCTGAAGCTTTCAACAATTTTTTTCTGTGCCATTTTGAGTAAAAACAGCAATTGGAGATTGTTCTACAAAAGTTAAAGCAAATTATGTGATTAATTTTAATTTCCATCTACTGCAGATTAGTGTAAGTAGATCCTTTCAAGGCAGATGTTTTCAGTATGATATTTCTGAAATGCAGGATGATTAGAAGAATAATGTTTCAAGACTTTCAATGATTTTGGCTTATAGAGGCTCAGAGAGAAATTTGTGACAATGGAGATTTATAAAAAAAGATCACTAGTTCTGCTGAAATGCTTCTTTTCTGATCCTTTCCTTTTCCTTGTTCCAGCCTGATCATAGGAATTGTTTGAGACCATCTGGAGCGCCTTCATGTTTATGTTCATTTTAGAATGAATTCATTATTATTCAGGCCACTCAAGTCCTTCCTGTGAAAGTTATTGCTGCTGCTTCTGGTAGCTGTTGGGAGATAGCACTGGTAGAAAAATCGTGGTTCTTTAAAGGACCATGGCCAAATTTTGGCCAGCAGAGACAGGAGCACATCAAAATCTTCCTGTTTTGCTGGTCAAGATCTGTGATTTGTCACATAGCAGAGCTTTTCTGGCTAAGTGCTTCAGGAACACCCCTGATGCTGAATACATTGGGGAAGAAATCTTTCTGTATTCTGCTAGGTAAAATGAGATAGATTTGGAACATAACCATTCTTGCAATTAAATTAAAAATTTCAAGTGGTTTAACAATGCTCAGTACATCTTTTTTCCCTAATTTAAATTCCTCTGGCGAATTACGGTGTGCTAAGTGGGAGGAAATAACTCTGATCGCTGCTGCAAAATATGACAGACATGGCCATATTTTGTTACCTAGCCTAGTGAATTTGGTCTTGGGGATTTAAATTAATGAATCAGCATTGTAGATTATTTTCAGTGTCTCTGTTACGACGTGAGGATTTATAACCTCCCATCTTTTTATCGGAGCAGGAAGGAATGAGCGCTGTGCTCTCTTTGGCCAGGTGTCCGAGACACAGAGATCTGTGCTGGGATCCTGGGGTGCCTGGAAATGCAAGGCAGGCAATGAAAACACGCAGAAGCTGTCAGCCTGCTGGCTGCACAGCACTGGGGCTTTGAACATGAGCTTTCCTCGTGGCTCAGCGTTTGGTGGGTTGTGTTTTGCTGTGACTGTGCTGCTTGCAGATGAGCTCGGTGAAGATGCTGCGCGCGCGCCTCAACGGGATCCTGTTCCGGCTGACCTTCGAGGAGCACGTGAACAACATCAAACCCGACATCATGGCCGTGACCCTGGCCTGCGAGGAGCTCAAGAAGAGTGAGAGCTTCAGCAAGCTCCTGGAGCTGGTGCTCTTCCTGGGCAACTACATGAACTCTGGCTCCAGGAACGCTCAGTCTCTTGGCTTCAACATCAGCTTTCTCTGCAAGGTAAGCTGCGGCCGCAGAGCCCTCGGGTGAAGCTCGGCGCTCAGGAGGAAGTGCCCAGAGCAGGGGAAGCATCACTCACTGAAGAGTGATGTGAACAATTAATATGGTTTTTGAAACATTTCTGTTACCAGTGTATACCTCCAGGTCTGGTTAACAACTCACAACAAAGGCAGGAATTTGTAATTATAGGTAAAGACAACAATGCAAGTCTTGGACTATTGATTTTTCCAGTTGTCATTTCAGTAAACTGCAATGAAGAGCTAATGGTTTTAGCTCTTCCACTTAAAGGTGGAGACCCTCTTGCTTTTGCAATTTATATTCAAACAAAATGTATCTCAACAAAATGCTGTGCTAGCTAATCAGACTGACTGCACCTCTGTGTTTGGTCATGGACAGGAAGTACACAGGGAGCATTCCCAGCAGTCCTTGGGTAATTTGAAGGTGTCTTTTTTTTTTTGCTCCTAAGGAACGTATTTCAGCCTTCAAGCTTGTCTAGCAGAATTTGGGAGCCTTTATTTTGCATTTTGCTATATATAACTCCTTTTTTAGTTATATAGTTATAATACAGCTATAGTTATATAGTTATAATAACTCCCTTTTTAGACCAGTGGCTATCATTCAGTGGACTTTCTGCCCATGATAAGAGAATTCTATTATTTTTTTGAGCCAGCTGTCAGCAAGGTGGAAGATCTCTGTGAACACACATCTATGTGCAAAATACACACACTTCATGATGAGGAATCCTAATGTGATGAATTCACTTTTCAATGCAACCAGAGTTTTGTATTGATTTTTTCTTTTTGCTTGTTTCTTGAGCAATCTTAAAATTAATTGCCTGTTTACTAGATACAGTGCTTACATTATCCAGTCTGAAAAAAAAAAAAGAAGAAAAAAGGCAAGTATTGATATGGGATAAATATTTGGTTTTGGAAAATAATTTTATTACTGAGCTGGTCATTTTGTACACAGAGATCTGTTTTGGATACAACTTCTATTAAAACATGATCAAGGAAATAAAATAAAGCACAACTCCAACCTGTCTGGACTGAGCTAGAAGGCTAATGACTGAGGAGTAATTGCAAATCCTTAAGAACACATTATCTCTGGATGTTATATTGCAGTGTATGATGTTACAGAAGACAGAAATTATCTACAACTTTTGGTTGTAGAGGTGAACAACCTTTGGCAGAAGGCAGAGAACTTAGTTTTGTTCAAATAAGAGACATCAGCATCAGAATTCCTGGGATGTATCATGACTGGCCAGGGAGAGCAGCTCTTCCTGTGCCTGCACCAGGGCATTTTCACTGCCTGTGAAAACAGAAATACAGCAGGAGAAGTGCTCAGGCTGAGGGAGGCTGCTGCAGTAATCCACTGAAGGTGAAGTTTGCTGTTTAGTATGTCCAGAGGATCCAGCTGCTTTGTGAACCCCCAGTGCAGCAGGAGTTCCCAAATTGTGCTCTGTGGGAGTGGAACTGAAAGGAAGGAGGTTTGTTTTAGGGATGTGCAGGTACAGCTGCTGGTGCTGTGGTGAGGAATTCAAGGGAGGACCAACAGCTCCGTTTCAATGAAGCTTTTGCAGCCTTCTGGCTGGATCAATGTGTGTTCATCTGATAAGTGCTGCTATGATGCTTTTTGTTCATAGTGCAAATAGAACAAGACAAGCTGTTTATCAAGTGGGAGCATTACTGATGAGGGGACATTTATTGTCCAGCAGCCCTTGTTCTGGGAAGGGGGGAAAGATTTCTAGGGTAGGAGAAGGTCTATAATCTCATAAAAATCAATAGAGAGCCTTTTTATAGCTATAATAAAGTGTCACTCCAGTGATGGTTCGTACATAAATTTTTCCTTGCATTGGCTGCCAGTTTAACCCTCACACCTGAGAGCTGCATCCACAAGTACCTGGGAGAACCCAGCCCCATCCTGGCAGTGCTTATGGTGTGTTTGGCATGGGTTAAATGCTTTACTCTGTGTAAAGGGAGAGTTTTGTTCTGCTGGTGTTTTTCTGGCTTACATAATTAAACATCTTACTCCGTCTCCCTTGATTTGGGTGGTTGTGCTCTGTGTACCTTGGCCTTTAATCCTTTCCCAAGCAGTAGATCTCATGGTTTTGACCCTCAAATTAATGCTTCAGCATTCAGCTGGAGCTGCTTTCTGTAGCCCACACTGATCTAGCAATTTATTTCATTTATTTTTAAACGTAATGTGTTATTTCCAAATTCTGTCTCTCAGGCAAAGAAAGGCAATAGACTCAAAACCTGTATTTTAAAATTTGAACACCACAGTGTTAAAAATTTATCCTGAATCATAGAATGATAGAATATTCTGAGTTGGAGGGGACCCACGAGGTTCATCAAAGTCCAGCTCCTGGTCTTGTAAGCACAACTTAATAGGCTCTTTTTTGCTTTTCATCCACTTGGCTGGAGTGTGCAGAACAGCAGAAATCAGGCTAAGCCATTAGGTTCTTTACAAGCCAAAAAATGTTATATCTATTGGGCAAAATTACTGCAAGGAAAGATGACTATAAAAAGTATTGCATTTATATGCAAAAAAAAATTAAATAATGGGTGTGTTATTGAATATGAGTGTACATTGAATACAAGTACAGACTGTGAATACAGACACAACCAAGCTGCCACCTGTCCAGTTCCTACCTTTCATTTCTATTTTTATATTTAAATATTATGTGCTAAACTACACTCAAACAGCACCTATCTTATGTGTCATTATATGAGTGGGCTTAGGACTTGATTTTTAAAGTACAGATATTGATTCTAAATATCAAGAAGACCCATCTGCGTCCATTATGTTAAAAGTAAAGATTAATTTAGCAGAGACTTGTTTATGATTGGGCCAAAGAAATGAATTTGATACATTTGTTCAATATCTAAATACATGTTTACTACAAGGTGCTAATGCTGATTCTTGTTCTGATGTTGCTCTTGGTGGCAAAACATGTTCCTGTTGTAATTTGAAAGCAAAATAATTTTGTCCATTTAGAAAAAAAGTGCTTTATCCACTTGATGATGTCAGAGAGATCAAAGACTGCAAATCCCACTACTGTTGTTCACAGACAAATTGAAATGCAATTTCTTTTTTCCATGCAGATGTTTAGCCAGTAAATCTACTATTTTTTTTTCAAGTCAGAAGAACTTCTGTGTATGTAACACATTAAAGCCCTTTAACTGCATACCATTACTGAGCATTGTTTAGTCTTTAATCGCTGAATTGGTATGAATTAAATTGCTTTCTTAATTGCCTAAATACCTTATATTTTTAAAAGCCTGTTTTTCCACTGCACTCATTTATTCCTAACAGGGTAATCCTTAAAGCTGAAAGGCCTCTATTAAATTGAACATCGATGGCAAGCCTGTCATGAGGATTATAGAATTAGAACTTCAAGTGATTTAGAGAATGAGAAAACAAATAGGAGATTTTACACACGCATTTATGTATTCTTCTTAAATAAATCCTTTATTTCATTTGTTGTGTATGTTGTAGCTTACTTCTGTGTAAGAACTGTACTAGATGAGTAAAATTCTCTTAAAACAATTCTTTCCAGATGTATTACTAATTCTCTGTCAAGTGAAGAGTGCTCCTCTCAAACTCTTACATACACCTACCCTGTCTTGCCTTTGTGAGTAAGAGGAAATCACTGCTCCTGCTGGATCTTCCATCAGCTCACACATCCCTCCTTCACATCTGCACAAAAATGGGCAAACTCAGAAATTTGGTCTTAAATTTGTTCTCTCATTCTCTTAAGTTGATGATGTTCCTTTGTCTAGGCATGTGCACTGTGCCATGGGATTTAGCCATAAGGTTATTGGAAATGTGCCACTGGTCCTGTATTCTAACAGCTAGTTCAGAGTTTTATTTTTATTTTTTTAACTAAAACCTCATTTCAGCAGTTCGTGCACTCAGGGTAATGGAGAACAGAGTCTTATCACTTTCAAGAATACTGATTTGTTTCAGGCCACTAAAAATGCCTCTGCAGTCAAAAGAACAGCAAAAATTCACATTTACTTGTTACTTCCCATTGTGCACAGTTTTCCTGCAGCTTTTCATAAATGCAGCTGGATGCATTACATTTCCTTTAGCTACAGTCAGGATTACCTTTGCTTTTTTGTTATTCTCTATTCTGGTAAGGCAGGGTGCATTTATTTTGTGTATCTCTATAGAACTGGTCTCCAAGTCTTTAGCCTAACACAGCATGGTTTAGATTTTGCTCCAAGAAAAAAACAGTGGATTTACAACAAGGAGTTACTTTAGTTTGACTGGTCAAAAGGTAAATTCTGGCTGTTAGCATGGTGCCCAGCTATGCAGCATTTCAGGGATTCCTGTAGAGATTTGGCATTTAGGGCATTGAAGGAATGCTCTAATTTCAGTTCTGTTTAATCTCTGTACACAGCTATTTTTTACCTGGGGGATTCTGAACTGGCAATGCTAAAATCTCAGAACTTTATGGACTGTCTTCAGATCTTGTTCTCATAAAAATTAATCATTCTTTCTTAAAGTACATCATAGGGTAGATTCCTTTTGTAGTCCTAAATTATGAAGAATTCAAGAAATTTCATTTTTTTAAATAATCTGTTTATTTGCAGGCAACCCATATAGGTAACTTTTTGCTAATGAGTTGAAGTCTGCAATATTCAATGTATTGAAATATTTTAAGAAATTTATTTTTTTTCTTTTTGTTTTCTCCTGTGTTCACTTTTTAGATTCGAGATACAAAATCATCAGATCAGAAAACCACCCTGTTGCATTTTCTGGCAGAAATCTGTGAGGAGAATTACCGGGACATCTTAAAATTCCCAGATGAACTGCAGCATGTTGAGAGTGCAAGCAAAGGTAAGCAAACAGACAAAGCACCTAAAGATAGCAGTTGTTTGCTTTGACATTAAATACTTCCAGCATTTCATCTGAGATTGTGGGATTATGTAACCTGTGAGCATTGATAATCCACGTGGGTTCTGCTTTTCTGGTATTTATTGAGCTGAGAAGTCAGGAGGGAAAACCACTAATAGAGCAACTCCTCTTCTTCTGTAGTAGGCTGTGAAAATAATGCAATTTATTTCAGTGAGGTGCTCTGTGCCAGCAGTGCAGGGATGGTGTTGAGTGTCCCATCAAACCTCTGAAGAGTGAGCTCTGAGTGTGCAAGGAGCCTTCACACACAGAGTTCCTCACTGCCACACCTGAGAGAGAATAACAAATAGCTGTGCTATTTATTTGTTATCATTTATGCAAAGGAATACATTTATTTATGTATAAAACATAGAAAATATATCAATATATAAAGCATAAATATGAATATTTGTTATTTATGCAAATAAATAGCTTGCTCTGGAAAAATCTCAGAGTAGATCTAGTTTAGCTGTGCTGCACAGGCCACAATTAGTGATTATTTTTGGTTGCTCAGCAGGCCAGGCTGGGGATGTGGTAGCTGAACTCATCTGTTGGACACATTCTCATGTGGCACAGGCTGTGCTGCTTGGCACACCTGTTGCTGTTTTCTGCTGAGGCAGAAGTAGGTGGCAGATGAAGATAACACAAACTTTTAATTTGTCCATTTCATCAGAAGATAAATATAAATATAAAACCACGTATAAATAACTATAACTAAATATATAAATATAAATATAAATATAAATATAAATATAAATATAAATATAAATATAAATATAAATATAAATATAAATATAAATATAAATATAAATATAAATATAAATACCTGTGAGAGCACGAGAACATGAAGGAAAATAGAGGTGAGAAGTACTTGGATGCACATTCCCACCAGCCCTGTCCAGGTTTTCTCCTGGAAGTTTTTGTCTCCCTTTCTCCGGTGTTCCCAGTCACTGTCTCTCCTCAGTGCAGTGATCAGCTGTTGGATACTTTATTAATTAATTTGCTCTCAGTTTGTGCTCTTCTGTCTCCAGCTGTCTGCTGAGAGCAGAGCTCTTGTTTCCCCGAGGACCTGGGTCACAGTTCATCCATCAGCCCAGCTTTGTGTGCTTTCAGCTCACACTGCTTCACACTTTGTGCCTGTCTTTACCAGGCTTTTTTCTTTTTTTTTCTTTTTTTTTTTCTTTTCTGTTTCTCAAACTTTGCATGCACCTTTCCATGGTTTTTTCCTCTGGACAAAATGGGGCTGATTTGGGATTATTGGGGTGTCTGTGCAGGGCCAGGAGCTGGGCTCAGTCATCCTTGTGAGTCTTTCCAGCTCAGGATGTTCTGTGGGCTAACATATTAATTAATTTATTTATGCAAGTAGCAGTTTGGCATCTTATCTAAATGCCAAAAATGTTTTCTCCCACTTGATAATTCTTTTCTGGAGGTGACTTTCCATCTTTTTTTTCCTTTCTTTGTAAAGTCTTCTGGTTTACCAGGCACTTTTGATGATCTTTTATGAATTTTCTTCTGTGGGTGACACTTGACCTTGCAGCTTTGAGATTTTTATAGTTTGCTTCAAAGCCTCTGATGTTCTGTAAGTTGACTTGAGGAATTAAACTGGAATAGTCAGTAAAGTTTAGTTAAGCTGTAGCATCCTAAACAGAGAAAACATATTAATGGGAGCAAAGCCTCTAATAATTCTGATGTTTAGAATACATATGAAAAAGATTTCATTGCAGTTAAATTTGTTTCATTCTGTAAGATAAAAGCTGCATTTCCTATAAACAGCACTGACTTCCAGCAGAGCATAAATTCCTGTTCATTTTTAATGACCAAAACTTCCTTTTCAGCCCTTCTTTGCTTTCTGGAGCAAGGCAGATTTTTGGCAGAATAAATGGGATTTGTGCAAGTTGCCTCAACTGCTCCCCATGGTCCTTCTTGGGGGTTGGTTAATTGTAATGTTCATCTGCTCTGTCACACGTGCTGCTTCTCCTGTGTAGGAAGGTGAAGTGCTTTGCATGGAGGAGATTTGCACTTCTTATTTATTGTTTGGTGCTTTATAAACCAGTGGTTTTGGGGATGGACAGTTGGGTTTATTTTTCCTGTGGGAAGCCTCTTTTTGGAATAAATTGGCTGGATATGAGGAGGCTGGCATCAGTTATTCATAAAATAGGAAGAAATCTACCAGCAAATATTATCTCAGCATGAATTTTAAATAAGGAAATATGAGCTAGGCAGGTGAGTGTCATTAGTTGAGATGGATGCTGGGACTTTTTAGTCAGGAGGCAGCCTCGTAGTCTGGACTGTGCATAACCTTCCAAATGCTGCACTTGGCATCTGCAACTTCTTTTCAATCTTGGCTGCATATTCCCACTTCCATGTAAAGGAAAAAAAAATCCTGTTCAGCATAATTTTCATATAAGAATAAAGAACCAGCATCTCAACAACGGCTGTTTTGTTTTGGTTTGGGTTTTTTTGTTTGTTTGTTTTTTTTGTTTGTTTTTTACATTTTAACAAAGAGCAGATAAAGCATAAAACTGGATTTTAATATGAAAAGGTCAATGGGATTAGATGAACTCCCCATGCATGTACTAAAATCTTCAATAATCTGAT
Organism: Vidua chalybeata; assembly: GCF_026979565.1. Classification (NCBI taxonomy): domain Eukaryota; kingdom Metazoa; phylum Chordata; class Aves; order Passeriformes; family Viduidae; genus Vidua; species Vidua chalybeata. Next base: position 18,317,281 of record NC_071543.1, read on the forward strand.
ATTAGGTATAATAAAATAGTTGATCTTTTTAAAGATGGAAGATCAACCTGCAGCTTTATGAAAAAGTAAAAATAAATTAGGAAACAGTTTTATTCTGGAAAATACAAGCAAAGGTCAAAGTGATTAACTATCTAGAGATCATTGGAAAAGCATTTCTTCTTCCTGGAAGCAGACTCTGAAAGGAAAACCAATGAAAACTCACAGGGCTGTGATGCAGTGCATTGTTTGATGTCAGTGATTTCCCTTTTCCCCCTTTCTTTCCTTTTCCCCCCATTCTTTCCCTTTCCCCCCCTTCTTTTCTTTTCTTTTCTTTTCCCCCTTTCTTTCCTTTCCCCCCCTTTCCTTTTCCTCTTTTTCTTTTCTTCTTCCCTTCCCCTTCCCCTTCCCCTTTCCTTCCCCTTCCCTTCCCCTTCCCCTTCCCTTCCCCTTCCCCTTCCCCTTCCCCTTCCCCTTCCCTTCCCTTCCCTTCCCTTCCCTTCCCTTCCCTTCCCTTCCCTTCCCTTCCCTTCCCTTCCCTTCCCTTCCCTTCCCTTCCCTTCCCTTCCCTTCCCTTCCCTTCCCTTCCCTTCCCTTCCCTTCCCTTCCCTTCCCTTCCCTTCCCTTCCCTTCCCTTCCCTTCCCTTCCCTTCCCTTTCCTTCATTTCCCTTTCCCCCTTTCTTTCCTTTCCCTATTTTCCCATTTTCTCCTGTCTTTTGGAACCAGACCCAGTTCTGTTGGCACATTCCTGCCTTCTTCACTTCACTTGTTATCCCACTCATTATGGGATGTTATTCCCATCCCATTTTGGGCTTCAAATTTCCAAACAAAACCACGAGGTACCTTACAAGTCAGGTATTTCTAGACAACCATGTGGTTAAAAGTATGACTCAGAAAATAAATATATTTTTCAAGTTAAGGCTCACCTAAGTATCAAGCCTCTCAGAAATCATGAAAGTGAAATAGGGTAACACACAAAATTAAGATTATTAAAATAAGTTAACCATGTGTTTTGTAACAGCAGCTTAATTTTAGATATTAAGAGGAGCAGTGTTACATGCCAGTTTGTGATTTAACCATTGTGCCTGTAAATAATAAAACATAAATTAAGCCATAGCTGTGTCTTTATCCTGTTGGATATCACGTTCCTGTTGCCTGCTTGCTCTGCCAGCACTGCCACTCACTGGGCTGTGCAGAGTCACAGCAAATTGAGATTAACTGGGAAAGTGGGATATATATAATAGAAATATCTGTATTTTTTAGTCTCTTTCAGTAATAGCAAGGGCCTTTTTGAGCACTTAACACACTGAGTTCTTTGCTGATATCAAGGTGTGCCACTTGATAGTTCTTTTAAAGTGGTGTTGAAAGTAAAATCAAGTGAAGGGTGCCTTGTGGGGGTGAATTAGGTCTGTGCAGTGGACTGAAAAATACCAATATCACCAGCACAGATTTGTCACTCTCTTGGACACTGAAATTTATTTCATTAATTTGCAAGCATATGGTTCTGATGGTGGAGGCATCTCTCTAGAAAGGCCATTAGCAATCGAAACACTGGGGAATGCAAATATGTGTGTACTTTTTATTACAAATACTGTAATAAAATATTAATTTTGAGATTTTATACAGGTACTTCACTGTGATTTAATGGCATCATTTTAGAATGGGGGAAATATTTTAAAACATCCTGTGCCACTGTCACTTGGAAGTACAGCAATTTAAAACCTGCTCATAAGCACCAGCCGTTTTTCTGTCAGACAAAAGTTTTATAGTTTGTTGCAGCAGAAAAACCCTGGGTTTTAGCAAAGAGATCTGCAGCATTTCCACCTTGCAGGGTTTAAATTGCTGAAGCAGATTTTGCCCAGGAGTGGTGGAAGGCAGAAACCTCACAGGTGCTTCTTGTGTTGTAGTTCCAAGCAGCAATTTCTCCAAGGGATCCTTTTGGAGCCTTGCTAAGATTCTGGATTGCCTCACACTCTGCAGAATGGCTTAGTGAATTCTCCCAGCCTGTGAAGGCTTTGAGGATTTTTTTTTTTAGTTGCTGTCTGTGTGTAATAAATGCTGTAGAGAGCTGTGGTTGTTCTGCATTCTGGAGCTACATTTTGAAGTTATAATTTGGAATCTCCATTAAGCAGCTTTCTGTATGGCTTGCATTTTAAGGCTCTGCTCCTCTCCCTGAAGTGTAGGTATCAAGGGCAAAATGAAAGAACAGTCCAAATAACTCTCATGGGCTGTTGCTTATTAAAGAAATTAAAGCATTTTAGAATTTCTGGCTGTAGTTAAACCAATTCAGAAGTGAAGATTGCTTTAAATGTCTTAAGTTGTGTAATCCTTTTAGAATTCCTTAATACAAGCCTCCAGAGAGAGGCAAAAGCTAAAAAAAATGGATCTTTGTTCTTTCTTCTCCTGCTGATCAGTGGTGGAATTTGCACTTTGGTGGCTGTGAGGAAGGCTGTGGCCCCTCTGGAGGTGGGGCAGGCAGGCAGGGAGGCCAGGCTTCAGCTGCATGAACCTGTCCAAGCCCTCTGTGAGTTTTTCTGTCAGCAGCAGGTTGTGTGACAGCAGCTCTGCTCCTTCTCTGTGCCTTCCTTACTTTGTGTTTACTTGTCTCCTCTGCTTCATTTGCAATTTCTTACACCCCTGCCAGCAGTTCTGCTTGAGCATGCTCGTTTAATACATACTGATTCTGTAATTATAAGCTCTCTTTTAAAAATAAACTCAACTTCTGAGATCTTGAAAGACATTTGTAATTAAATCAACATCAAAGTAGGGTGAGGTTCTGGAGAGCTCTGGAGGTGATGCCCACATTGCCAGGAGAGCACTGCTGATTGCAGAGCTCTTCTCACCCAGCAGCTCCAGTGCTCCTGGTTATTCTTCTAAAACTGGGACATCTGTTTTCTAAAAGATTTGTGGTTGTAATATGAGAAGTCAGTTCAGCTAAAAAAGTTCTATTCTGTGGCATTGCTTGTTGTGTAGTCAGTGAGGGAAATGTGGAAGGTTTCAGGGGAAGGCTGCTCTTGATGGGAGAGCAGGAGGGTGGCACACACAGAGTGCCTGAGACAAATCCCTCACTGACCTCAAACCAGGAGTGCTTGGGCTTGTTACCAAGGGCTTTTCCATGAACATTGTCTGCACCTCTGCTGCAGGTGGGCAGGACAGTGACAGCAGTGCACAGGTGCTGTGTCTCTGGTTAGCCAGGGCAATGAAGTTGCTGTGGCAGCCTGAAAAGGTGGAGCTCAGCTTTGTCCCTGCCTTCTTCCCCTTCCCCTGCCGTGCCCAGAGCCTCTGCTGGGCAAGGAAACCTCAGCATGCCAATCAAAAGTGCAAAGGCTTGTCACTATTGGACACAAAATGAGCACACAGAGGCTTGGTGAGTTCAAAAAAGACCAAATTTTATTTCTGACCTCGCAATATACAGAATTCCAAAAGTGGCAGTGGATTGGAGGATGGAATTGCCACTTCTCCAACCACACTGGTCAAACCAACAGCCCATCAATTCTCTCCACCCACAAAGAAGGATGCAAAACAATCATTATTTAGATGAACATGTGTGAGAACTCCAGTAGAAATATGTAAACATCAGAAGGCATAGAAAACTTTTAAAAGAACTTTAAAACTTTCAAAAGAACTATAAAGGAAAACTTAACACTTTTAAAAATCAGGGCAACAAAGGCACATCCATGAGTGAAATGTGTCTGTCAGAAATTCTGCTTTGAAGCTTCCTCAGACCAAATTCCAGTACACAGTAACAGGATACAAACAAAACATTGCCGTTTGGGCACACCTGCTCTTACTCCTAAACTTGCAAATGTGCAGGGAAGATCCTGTCAGGGAAAAAGTCTGTTCTGCGTGGTGGCTTGGTTGTTAAGCACCAGGACTTTGTGTCAGAAAGCTTTCCCAGTTTTTGGAAAAGGAGGATGATGACTCCTCTAGCTGGGTAAGGTGGGAGCTGTTCTTCCCCTTTGACCCTGAGGTGTTTAAACATTTATTGTCTTAACAAACAGGAACTTACTCGCTATGAATTGAGTAATCAATGCTTGTAATTCCTGCAGATTATGTACTTGCTCACCCATTTCCCTCCAAACTGCCTTTCATTCCTTTGTGAAAGACTCTTTCCATCTGCCCTCGGGCAATAAGAAATAAATAGTCATTAGTATGCTTACAATGTAGTTATGGTACAAATAGTGTCTAGACTTAAAAATCCATGAGTTAATTTGCTTCTTACGGACTTGCTTTTGCTTACTGAAGTAATTGATGTTGGCTTTCACTTCAGAGCTTTTTCCAGCTGTGGACATGGCCATCCCAGTTCTGCATCATGAGCAGAGACCATTTCAGTTTCTCATGCAAGAGGCACTGCAGCTAATCAAAATGTATCATTTCACCTCTTGTTGTGGGGAGGACTCTCAGTCTGATGCAATCTTATTTTAGAAGGGATTACTCTGACCTTTGGTACTATTGCTGTATTAATGTAAATACAAAATGCTTAGCTTGACTACAGGGAGCAGCTAGTGCTCGCCATCAGCAGGAGATTAACTGCTTGGAGCATTTTTCTGGGACTAAACTGCTCCAGCAGACACTCACTAAGCCTTCCTTAGCGTGCAGACTGTGCAAGTGCTTTCTCCAAAATGAGTGCAAAGGATTGGTTTGATGGTTTTTTTTTCAGAGGAGCAATTAATATAAGGAAAATAATAAGGTAAAGGAAATTATTACCTTCCATGTCAGAATAATATTGTGCCATCTCTTAAGTGGCTGTGATTTTCTACTGTAATTAAATAATAATATACAAAATAATCTTTTAATCAGTCCAAGATTTAATGATGCATGATTAATTGAGTTGCATTCAGTACTTGTGCAGAGACAATACTGATGGAACTAAGAGCTTGCATTGCTGTGTATCGTATTCCTGACAGGAATAATCTGGACAATACATTAGTACACATCACTTTACCTTGTCTGTGTTAGTTCTGTATTAGTGAGTTGAAACACAAGTTTAACTTCAGTTATTGGCTTTTTTCTTTGTCTCATAAATCCTTTTCTCACCAGGGTTTGAGGTACACACATTCAAGGTGCTGCATTTCTTTCCACCTTTGAGCTGCAGGTGCTGTCTCAAGCCAGCCTTTTCTTAGGGCTAAACTGAGAGCCAGACTGACACAATTTGGCACAAACTGAGAAATTTTGCTGCTTTTTCCCTCTCTTTGGCCTGGAAGATTGGTCCATATATAGGTTTTGGGGTTTATGTGGGTTTTTAGACAGTTCCTCCAGGCTGGTTCCCCCCCATCTGCACGTGTTCACAGAGACTTCAAAAATTCCATCCCTGCCTCTTCTTACCTTTGACTTCCTTCTGAACCTGCTGTCCAAGAATCCTCATCATTCCTTCCTGAACTCCTTTATCCTCTGTCTTCACTGTTCCCTGTGTCAGCAAATCTGACTGACTTCTGAATTCTCAAACTTTCCCATTTCTTGGATGCTGCCTTTCCACCGTGGCTGGGAGTCCTCAGTGTCCTGTAGAGCTGTGAGGGTAAAGAGTTCTTTACTGCTCTTGATTTGTTCTCATTTGGAAACGTGGCAAACCTTTTAGCCTTGCTAATACAAGGAAATGAATGGCCAGGCATCCTTTAGGTTGCTTCCCCTTTTTTTGGGATCTACTCATCCTCAGGTATCTGGGAGTTACCTGGCTTTTTTTTCTGGTGGGTTTTGCTGTTGGTTTTTTTTTTTCTTCTTCATGTTTTTCTCATTTTCTGTACATGCCTCATGTTCCTACCTCAACAGCAGTTATTTATGTATTGGATTTAGTTGGTTGTTCTCTCTTGCTGCAACATTAAGTGGAATAATATTGGAATGGCTGCTCCAGAGAGGCTTTTTCAGCAAGAGCCCTTGCTGCTGAAGGCCAAATGCTGCCTTTCATGTCCATTTTTGAGTCCAGTTCTATGAAATGCCTAATTTTCCTGTGGAGTGATGAGCAAATGGAAGGTGAACAAGCCTCTGTCTTTGAGGAGGGCAGGGGACAGGCTGTTCAGGGTGTGCATTCTGAAATGGTTTCAAGGAAATGGCTTTGTGCTGCAAGTAGAATTTATGCTTTCATAAATTAAAACCTTGCAAGAGTTTGAAGAAATTTACATGAATTTCCCTGAAAGTAGTAGGTATTCATGTTGATTCCTTTGCACATTACTGAAGCAGTAAATCTCTAATAAAAGGGTTTATGGGAGGAAATGCAGATATTTTATTATAGTCTATATATATATGTTCCCTGTTCTGTCGTCTTTTGAAATTTGTCTTGCAGAACAACAACTGCATAAATTATTTGAGCAGAAACTTGTACATTTGCCTGGGCTAGGGGGAGAAGAATGTGAACAGAATTGCACATTCTACAACATTTTTTTTTGTTAATTGAGTGTGAGTATAGAAGTTAATTATGGGAAGCACAGCTTTAGGATGCAGCCTTCTTGCTTGGGTGGAGTTCCTCCCTGCTTTCAAAGCCAGCATGTTCCTAATCTGGGCCTTTCTGAGCTCAGTTTTATACAAGAGTGGTACTGGAAACACTTTCCATCCATCTTAATCACAAAGTTCAACAGTTATTTGTCATTGCTTGCTGAATTTCTTGGCACTTTTGAATTCCAGACAAAAATAAACTTTTCCTCTTGCTGCGTGGTCATGCATTTAAGTATTTTCAGACTGCTGCAAACAGTTAAATTCCGTGTTATGTTGCCTGTTTACTTACCAGCTGCTATTCTTTTTATGAGCAGAATGACCATTTGCATCTTCCTCATTTATTTTTCAGTTCCAGCATTTTCCTTCAGTGCTGTTTGTCCCCTTCTGCAAGTCCACAAAAGCCCATAAAAATACTACAGTAATTCAAGTTCTTCAGCTCGAGCAAAAACGTGTGCTTTGATCATAATATCAAACGATTAAACTAATGCAACCAGAACCTAAAAGCTTTGATAATTTGTGCTATTCAGAGTGCTGTAGTGGTTGATTTCAAGGTTAACTCTCAAATGTGAATTTAAAAGCTACAAGGATTCTGTGGCCAATACAGATTCCCACCCCAGTTTGAATTAAGCTTAAAAAACTTCCACGATAATTCTAGGATTACATGATTAGTAGTTCCTTTGGTGGCCAGTATAAAATGGATAAAATTGAAAATAAAATCAAGATAATGGCTGCTATAAAGGCAGCTCTTCTGGTGCCATTTGTATTTGAACACGCTCATGAAATCAGTGTTACGGCTGACGTGAGTCCTTACGTAGAAAGAACAGAAAATTGATTTTCTTCTGGGAACAGCTCCCTTATTTACCAGATTTTTATTTCCTATGTGCTGTTTTTCAGGCCATCGTGACTCAATTTCCTTCTACTATTTAACCTCATGTAGTCTTTTTTTTTTTTTTTTTTTTTTTTTTTTTTAACAGCGAGAAAATAGAAAAATAAATGGTTCTTTAGAAAGTACTTAGTGGAACTTTTGGGCAAACTGCTTTCCAGCAAAAGATAACAAAAACTCCTTAAAAAAAAAAAAAAGAATTGATTGTTTTTCTTGGCTGCACTGGGTGAAAAGGGGTCTTGGGATTGTCTGCTTTTTTCTTAAGAGCACTGAGTTGAGAGCTGTGCAAGAGGAGACAAAGAATGGGAGAGGGGCTTGGGCAGCTTTGACTGAAGAGCAAGGGTTTGTCCAGTTGTTCTGTGTGATAAAAACCAGCCTGACAAATGGGCCTCTGGATTATGCCATAAAAGTCAATATTTCCAGCTGAGATTCTTGGAATTCTCCAGCTGGACCGGGAGTTTCTCTGCAGAGGCTCTCACTTTTCACCCAGGTCTGGAATTTCTTTCTGATGTGGGGTTGCTTCACCTCCACGATGCTGCTGTCATTTTTTGCTCACAGGATGTATCACTTAGGGGTTGTTTAATCCAAATTGGCATCCCAGTGCTTTTCATTAGAATAGCTTGTCACACAGCAAGCAGGAGTTCTTTACAGTCCCCTCTTTTTGTTTTTAATTAGTGTGCTGTACTCTGAATTCTTTAGTTCCTTTTGATTATCAGCAGCTCTTATTATTCAGACCTACCTTTGCTGTTAACACAGCTCTGGGCCCCAGAAATCAGTGTAACTTCAATATAAGAAAAAATATTTAATTTTTTTCCCCCATGTCTATCCTTTAAATCATTCCTGTAACAGAAATGTACGTTAATAAGATCATTCATTTCACCAAATACATGAATTAAGAAGATGAAATCTCTTTGAACTCTAGTTAGTTTTTAATCTTTGACTTAGATTTAAAAGAATATTAGAAATAATAATATTAGAAATATTGGAATTTTTACCATAAATTTAAATAGAAATGGAATAATTTCAACTAATGGTAGAATTAAGTGGTGACATTTCAATGTTAAATATGATGATCTGGTATATTACAGTAGATATTTCCACTTTATTTTTATGAAGGGAAGGATTTTTCATGAGCTGTAATTCAGAAAAATATGAGTCTACTTAATGGAATCATTCTCTTTCAGACTATTTATACTGACATTGTTTTTTCCTCTTCTGATACCCTTTCTGGAATCACTTTATAAACTCTTTTTTTCCCCTTAGTTTCAGCCCAGACTCTGAAGAGCAACCTTGACTCGATGAACCAGCAGATCCAGCGCCTGGAGAAGGACATTGAGAATTTCCCTAAAACCCAGGATGAGCACGACAAGTTTGTAGAGAAGATGAGCATATCCTTTTGGCACGTCCTCACTGGTGATCTGAGCATTCTGATCCTCTGCCTGAGTCCTTGCAGCACTTGAAAATAGGTTTTAAGTCTCTTTTCATGCATTCCTTCTAGAGCAGAGCAAAGTGCACGTGGTGAATGTAAGCAAACAGAGAACTGAGGAGAGCTGAAAGCATCAATAATCCGATTTTCAGGGGGTGTCCAGACAGCTTTCCTGAAGGAATTAGTTGCAGTGAGCAGCCATAAACTCAGTATGGGGATTTTTTTTTTTTTTTCTGTCTGAAAAGAATTATTGAATCAATTTTAGAAAAATACCAGCAGCAAAGTTCATACATTTATTATTTTAGCTCCAGATGTGGTTTTTGACAGGCAGACTATTAATTTTGTTAATGGTTTTAAGTTACATTTCTAGCATTTTAGAGGAATATTTGTATTTGTTTTAACTCTGAAGTGTTATGTCCCTTAATTTCTGTAGAGAATAGGGACTGTGGGTTCTTTTAGCACTACCAAGTTAAATCTGTGGGGGACTTTAATATGATGTCAGTCTAGCTTGTTTTTTTGTATCTAGCTTTCATTTTGTTCAAAAGTAAGTAACAAGTCTACTGAAGATACAAGAAGCTCACAAAAAATGCAGCAAAGACTGAAAAAAATTCCTTTAAAAGAAAAAAAAAAATTCCCAGGATTTTATTGTGCTCAAATCCCAGCTCTGTGTGGAAATACTGGGAGCATTTGGGGTGTGGTGCCAAGTCCAGGGCATTTTGTGCATTTCCAGAAGCTCAGATATTCCTGTGACATCTCTCCTCTCTTGCTGCAACAGAAGTTGTGGCAGAACTCGTGGGTTTGGGGTTTTCAGAGGAAAGAAGGAGGAGGGGATTGATGTTTAGATCCATTCACAGCTGCTCATCACGTTTGGTAGGTGGATGCAGTGCAGATTTCTCCCCTCTGCTGTGTCTGTGCAAAGTCAGTTTTTTGCAGGATTTACCATCTGAATGGAGTCGGTGACAGAATTTCACAAGCAGATATTTAACATCTCCTCTGTATGGATTTATTTTAAGTTTCTGACAAGGCTGCTGGAAAGTAGCTTAAGGGAGACAACTCCTGACTAAGTGGAAAATTGTTTCTTATTCCTTCCATCTTGCCTTGCACCTTGTCTTACGTGCAAGGTTCAGGGACTTGCTGCTGGTAATCACTTTTATCAGTTCTGCTATTAAACAAAGCTCATTATTATTTCCCTGAGCTTCATTCACATCAGAACATCTTTCAGTATTGCCTTGTAATTGTTCTGTGCCTTGTCACCCCATCAGAGGCTGAATTCTGTCACGTTGGCCCTACTTTTATTCATAAATCAAACCAATTTATGAAATGCACCTTTACCACTGTTTTTTTTTTTTTTTTTTTCTTGGTAAGTTTGACAGCTCTGCTTTCCAGGTTACAGAAATTGTTGTTCAGTTGTATGTTTGTTTTGCTGCCTATGTGTTTACCTTTAGACATGATTAGCATCACTCAGATGATTTGGTGAGAAAAAGGAGCCGAGTAGATAATATTTAACATTTTTCTCTCTGCAGCTTATCACCTGAATTTCTTAGAGAAGAAAAAGTTTGTCTGACAATGCGAAAGAGTAAAAAAAAAAAAAAACTACTAATGTTTCTTTGTGTTGGAAAAAATAGGAGGAGCCTGTGAAATGTTTGAAAGTGAATTATTCCCAGTGTCCTGGGCAGCCTGGCTTCAGTGCATGAGCCTTGATTCCAGGTAGATTCCAGCCCCTGGAGCTGATCCCCAGATCTGTGCATGCCTGCCTGATTTTATCAGTCCTGGCACTTGGGGGCTTGACAGCAGAGCCAAGGCTGCAAGGCAGGAGCTGGTTCCACCTGGGGATTGTGTTTGCATCATGAACAGATGACCTGATAAATGCTTCCATTGCAAAAGTCATCTCCCTTCAGATCAAGTGATGGAGTTGGTTTCTGCTTATCACTGAATATCTTAAGGTTTTCTACACTCCCCTATTTTTTATTAGATTGAAGAATGATCATGGAGGGTGTAAAAATGACACCCTAGTCTGCAGTATGTATTTCTTTGATTTCCTCAGCTGCCTGAAGATTTGTTGGTGATGGCACATCCTGAGATCAGAAAGTTACAGAATTTCAGGCTGAACATCTCTCTGAGTGCTTCAGAAAACTTGAGATGTCTCAGTAGAGTTTTAGGATGCAGCAATTATAATATTCAAGGCATATTTCTCATTCCTGTCATAAACAAAGCTATTTACCAGGACGAGACTTTCTGCAGAGGGTGTGAGAGTGATACTGCTTGGAGTATCAGATTGATGTAGGAGGCCAGTGACAAGAAAAATACCATTCATAATATGAATTTGTGATCAAGAAATTAATAGTCAAAATGCAGAAGCAACTTCTGTCAAACAATTTAAGTAATCTTAGTTTTTTTAACTTTTTTTATCAAATAAGCTTTTGGTGCTGTGAGTGACAAAAAGATGAATAGAAATTCTACCTGCATTTTCATTTTGATTTTTTTTTTTCTTGGTCAGTTTCTAAGCAAGATAATTTCTCCCTTCACTTAATCAGTTTTTTATTTAGCACATACAGTTATTCATCTCAGTGCAGTGTGGCTGAAGAAAATAAAGGGATTAAAATAGTCCTTCTGTGAATTTCTTGCTATATTAAATAACTTACGTGTGATTCCTGAAACAACTTTTCCATGATCTGATCCGTGACTGGAATTGTATTTTACCTGAAGATCAATTTGTAAATAATTCAGCTTTAAATGGGAGAGGTTTCTTTTATAATTAGCCCTGCTGCATGCAGCACTGGGGAGTCTGATTCAACAGTTTAGAAAAGTAATTACAGACTATGCCAAATCTGGCTCTCACTCCTTGTTTTATTTCAGTGTTTGTGCCTCTAATTGAAGATCTTCTGAGGACTGCAGAACTCTGAATTTTCTATTTGCTTGCTCTAGGTGTATACACGGATTTCAGTGATGTTAAAGCTTGGGTGTCTGGTTGGGGATTGAGAAAGGTGTTCTCATTCATGGACTTCAAATGGAAATGTTATTAACAAAGATAAAAACAACTGAATTGAAAAGCAATTTCAGAGGGAACAAATGGAAAGTTGTACAGAGTTTGCATTAATATTGATTTAGATCTATAAATACATGAATAATAAATGTCACTTCTTTCCCCCTTCCAGCACACACACACAAACTAAAGTTTATTCCTCTAGAAAACAATTCATTCCTCTGGAAATAGACAGGAGCTTTGAACACTGTTCCAAGGGGCAGCAGGGCACACATTTGGTCACTGGGTTCATGCTTTTTGTTATCCTGCTACCTGGACAGGAATAACTTTGGCTCTGTGTGTTTTATAAAATAAAACATGAGTTTATTTCTCCAATGTGTCCTACACGAGCCCTAAACTGAGACCTTGTGTGGCTGTTCTGCCTTTCAGCTGGCTCATTTGCCCTAATAAGAGACATGAACGTGCCCAAACTTACTGAAGTCTTTTGCCTACCAGAGCAATCCATGCTGCCACGTGGGGTTTCTAACTGATTGCATACATGTGAAGAATTCAAAGCTTTTTTTTTTAAAGAATTGCGAAATTAAGGGAATGATGAATGAAAGAGCAAAAATTACTGCAGATAAAAAAAATTCAAAGCACTTGGCATTCATCTTATCATTAAATGGAACAGCAGCAATTTGTGAACTAATTTTAATTTCCAGTAAGGAACACCATTCATTAGAAGAGAATCCTTTTTATGGAATAAAGAGCTGCCTTCCTGACAGGCATGTATCCTCTCTTGATGTGCATTTATGCTCCCTGTTCTGTCTAACCACCATTACAGCCTCACAACGAAATATGAGGGGTTTATTTCCTCACTTGATGCACTTCAGTTGTGCAGAAGTGATCCAGGGACTTGGATGCAGTGGGAATGTTCAGGATTTCATGTGCATTAGAATCAGCTGATCATTCTCTTGTGGATTTTTATAAAGTTTTTGTTCTCACTAGCTGCAAAAATGCCATTTGAAAAGAGTTTATTTGCAAGTGCAGCTCTTGACTAAAGGACAATTATAGTTATTTATCCACAGAAAATACTTTTCCTAAGTACTGTGGAGGGAGAGAAGTCCACCTTCCTGCTTCTTGATGGGGCGTGGATTTTATTTGCTATATTTTAAGTTGCTATTACATCACAGAAGTCATCAGAGGGTTTTCTTAGAGGGTTGAGCATTTGTTTAAATTGATTCCTTCTGCTTACAGTTCAAAACAAGCTCTAAGGGGCAGGAAGCAGAAAGTTGCAGCTGTTTAAGATGAAACAATGATGAACTTGTTAAACCTTTAGGATTTGCTTAATATCAATAAATCACAATGAGCCCCCAGCAGAAAGAGGAAACTTCTATTTGTTATTGATTTTTTAAGACTTTGTAATTTTTGCAGTTGTTTGCATTTGAGTATGAGAAATTATTTCTTAAAAAATAAACTTGTGATTAATTTAACTTTCTATTAGCTTCATACAAGAAAACACCTGTTTTTTTCTTAATTAAAATACTAAATGGAAGAAAAAGACTTTGCAGTGCCTGTTGAAGGCACAGCACAGGAAAGTAATGCTTTATTTACTGTTGAATCTAGTTTTATGAGTTTTATGTTTAAATGGAAAACATTTTAAGCAATAATTACAAGTCTTACAATGCTGCTTTGCAGTTAATTTTAGAATATAAACTGTTCAAGTTTCAAGGAACTAGTTGAAGCAGAGCCTGTATTTATTTAAGTGCCATGAATACCATTATTTTTTTGCCCTGCTACAGACTTGTGTCAATTTGAATTCATTGGTAATAAATTAATCAAATGTTCTTCAGAACATCCACCTTGCACCACCTATTCTGTAGGGTTTTATGCAAATTGGTTAACATGAGCAAAGGAGAAAGGAGCACATGGGTGCTGTGTGTTAAATTTTTTATCTAGGATGCTCTGTTCCAAGTTCTTGTAGCTCTAAGACAGCAAAATTTTGTGATTTGAGTATTAGATTGGAGATCCCAGCGATTTGCTTGGCTGTTTGACAGCCCCCAGTCTGCGTGCCCCAGATTTGCATTATTTTGTATTGCCCCAAATGCAAGAAAAGAATCCCTAAAATGCACTTTTGAGGAGGAAATTGACAGTGTATCATCTTCGGAGATGTTACATTTAAAAACCTTTTATCTCTGAACACTCGCCTGATATTTAAATGGGGCTGCCAAAGCAACCAAGACACTCTTGATTTAACTGCTCGTGCTTGTAATTCTGAGAAGTGCAACTCAGGGGCTGCTGGATTTCAGCAGCTGCCAGAAAATCCCCCTGCTGAAAGCACGGTGATAGTAGATAGGAAGAATTAGTTTGTGCAAATAATCTGCTTTTCTTTTTCCAAACTAGAGGCTCTTTTGGAAAATTCAGGGCATCGGTGAATAAACAGAGTTTTCCTTCTCTGGTTTTTGCATTGCTAATTGTTCAGGCTCGTGGCATGTCAGCAGTTTGGATCCTATTGAAGAACTGACCCTGCCAAGTTAAAAATCAGATTACAAGCAATTTGGGCTATATTTAGTTACTTATATTCAATTGACATGATTCAGCTTTAGGGAAAAAAAAACACCAGTATTTGATGTTGTTGAGCTCCAATGTAAGTACATTGCTTACTTATGTAAGTCAGTTGCTTACTTAGTCTTTGGAGAGTGTGTCTCCCTAGCACATAAAGTGATCTGTGTGTGCAGTGCTGCCTTTTTTATAGGTAAAAGTTTGAAAATAAGAAAATTAGTGTGTCAGAAATATGGCCAGGACCTTTTACAGTTAGAGGGAACAACATCATCAACACATTCTGAAATGTCAGCCCTGAGCAGCCCAGCAGCACTCACACAAACAATCCCAGAAGCTGAAATGTCTTTATTTGTTTATTTATTTGGAGAGCTTGTTGTTCGCTGACAGTTGTGATAGAATTGTTGCCATTCAATTTGATTTCCACTGAGAAATGGAATTTCTCTGTGGCATTTACTAATCCTTTCATTTACCTGATTTTTCACTCTGGAATAAAAAAAAAAAAAAAAAAAAAAAAAAAAAAAAAACAATGCCCCCACTAAAAGAGCTTTGAAGTATTTGCATGACTGGTGTCACATTTGGTGTGACTGGATGTTTGTCACGAAAGTCAATGGCTATAATTGAGTTAAGGTGAGGTTAAATGTTCTGATTCTGCTGCAGATAAATATTCCAGACCTGCAGCTCATTACCCCTTGTGTTTGCTGGGTTGTACAGCAGGTGAATGCTGTGAATCTTTGGAGAAAGTTAACTTATAAAAATATAGTGCTGAGAAAGGGCAAATTATTTTGCTGTTCTAATAGAGTGACTCTCCTTTTCTGGTCATGGCTGAAACCAGTTGTTTGGTTTGTTATTTAATACACTAAATGGCAGTGTTGCTAATTATTGTCCCAAATAATCATCTTTCTAAATTAGTGGGGGAAAAAAAATCAATCAATTTGTCATGATCCCATTAAAACCTAATTTCAGAATTGCTGTGCAGGTTTCTACACTGGCCATTTAAAGGGAAATGCTTTTCCTTCATTTCCTCTTGTGCTTTGAGCATGCATGGTTACTAAGCTGTAACGCTGGTAGAATTAGATATTTCCCAATTAAAGATGAGTTTAACCTTGTGGAAAAACAACTTTAATCTCCTTCTGCTTGGTCAAGTCCAGTTTCCCTACTGAGAGGCAGGATAACGTGAACATTTCTGTGGTGGGAGATGCCTGAGGAATTCAGGTTTCAGCAGTTCTAGCATTCGTTTTTCTGCCCTCTGCTTTGTTTATCCTGAGTAAATTCTAAGAGGGATGTGAGAAATCCTGGTGGAAAGGACTGTCAACCTGCCTTCTGCTAAATCTCCAAGTTTTAAAAGTCAGCCTGGAATCACAAGGGCTTCTTGTGGGGTGTGTGGAGTAGCAGGGTTGTCTCGAGCCAGAGCACCACCCCATCATTCCAAACCTAGAGCTTTGTTTTACAGCCTCTTTTTCTCAGCTTTAACGAGCCCTGGTGAAGCTTCTGGGCTGAACGTGGGTGATTCTGTTTGTGTGTGTGTAGGGAGGTTTAATCACTCCAAGTATGAAATTCTCCTTAAGGTATACTGAAATTCTGTATTTTCCTCTGTGGTGCACTAAGCATCCAAAGAATTGTTAGTCTGGTTTTATTGCAAACCATGAAGTACCAGGCGTGCTGTTGAGATATTTCAGGTGAATTGTTTCATTTGATGGAGCCTGCACGTTGCTCGGTGAAATGGAATTTGAAAAACTTTAAATTGGTCAGGTCTCATCTGGCAAGATTCCAGATGTTTATTTTTATCCTAATATGAGTTTTTTACAGTACTCTGCTTGGTACCTGGTTTTGTTCCCTTTATTATATTTATGTATTTCAATATCTTTATGTTCATTGTTGGGAAAAGAATTCTACCCAGGCCTGCATAATTGATCATGAGATATTCCATTCTTTTATGAAGAAAACAAGATATAAGCCAAGAGGGAGCTATTAGTAAATCAGTGTTTCAGTGCTTGACCAGTAATGTGAAAATTGTTGATTTGCTTTGAGACAAGCTCAGCCTCAGACTCCAGGCTGCCTTAGGGGTGTGAACACAGCCAGATGAGAGGTAACAAAATGTTCAGCAAATAAGGGATCATTCAGGGTCTTCAGGGGCTGGTGGGAAATCCATTTTTATCTGCCTCCTTCAGAGAGAGTCTGTAACAAAATTTAGTCTAAATTACCAGATAAAAAAATCAGTAAATAATTCCCGTGCAAAAAAAGCAAAACATGGATGGTTTGTGGATCAGGAATCAAGACCTAATAATGTGAGGAAAAACTTTGGTGAGGTTTTTCTCCACTCTAATGGAGAAAAATGGAGAAAAACAGTAATGGACTTGTGCATCTAGGAGGATGTGGGTTTTGGCAGGATAAATTGTGCACTGTCTGCTCTTTTTTATGAGGTAAAAATCCAGAAAGTCAACACAGTAGGAATGGCAGTAATAACAATTTGTTCCTCATAAAGTAAAATTAATTAATTTGAATATTTGCTAAGGGGTGTTCTTTATTTTGTGGCGCAGAGATGGCACTGTGAGAGGGTTGATTTCATGGGTTTATGTTTGTGTAGATGCCATACACCAGAGAAGTCAGGGCACTGAAAATTGTTGGGCAGGGTTGAAAGGAGGGCTGGGAGGGTGGTGGAACCTCACAGAAATACCTGGGGGCAGGCCTGGGGGAGGAGAATACACAGAGGCAAAAAAATATGAAAGAAAAGTGTTAGTAATTCATCTTCATGAAAAATCCTCTGATTTTTATAGGAATATTGAATCTGTGAACTAACCTAAAACCTCGTGTTTATATGCCCTCAGTCATGTCTAATAAAAGCTTTTGTAAACCTTCCCAGATGGTGAATTTACCCAGTTCAGCTGGGTCTCTGGGGACTCATTTTTTGTTACCTTGCTGTTGCTCTTTAAAGGGGTTTTCTCTCCTTGTTTGCCCCTTGTACAGAAAGAATTAAATCTCTTGTCTTGCCAGACTCAACAGTGCTTTTTAAAGAACTTTCCACTCCCTTTCCTATCACATAATATTTCCTTTCTTTATTTTTTTTCCTCTTTGATCCATCTTAAAGCAAAGTGAAAATGCTCACCGTGTTCCAGGTGATAACTATAGGATTATTTAGGTATAATCTTTGCTTGGATTGAATTTGAAAAGCACCTAATAACGTGTCATGTTTTACTGCACAATGTTCATTTCTCTTACAACTATTTGATGTCAGTAAAGAAAAAAAAAAAGATAAATCCCTTTGGAAAATGATCCTTTCTGTTTTTACAGGTCTGGACTAAGGCAGAGTTTTCATAAAGTTAATAGTTTAAAATACAAGAACTTTGGAGCATTATAAATGAAAATTGTGTTATGCAAAGCACAATATCAATTTTCTTTGACAGTTTATTTCTACCTTCAGATTTTCATTCCTTTTTACAAAGGAAAGCCCTGATACGAGGAGACACAGGATTATATTGATTCTTTCATATTGGGTTGTAGTGAGAATTCTGTGAACAGAAGTGTACAGATGTCTTACATTCCTTTGCAGTGGGAATAAGGAGGAAATTGGTAAATGTCACACATGGGGAGGCAGAATGATGTGCAGAGGTGTAGCTGTGTGACAGTCGAGAGCTTCCACTCCCTCAGTTTTCTAATTTTTATTTCCTGAACAACATATGTCCTGTAAATTGTATAGAACGGACTTTTGTACATTTAATTGCAGAGTTCAGGTCAGAGATCTCTGCTGGATTTTTGGGTGAATCCCTAAGGTGATGGAGCCGTGCCCCAGGAGGGAGCTCTGTTCTGTTCTGCACCCTGAGACATCCCCTAAATTGTGCTGCAGAGCTGAGCAGGATCCAGAGAGGGACAGGGAAGGAGGAGAGAATAAAAAGAGCCTGTGTGGGCTGGCTGGGGACAGAGAGCTTTGACAGGAGTCCACAGCACATGGAAAATTATACAGGGCAGAAAATCAGGTAAAGATTCCATAGATAAAAATTCCATGAACACAAATTTACTTCTCTACATGTACCAGAGATTTAATGGCTCCTTGATTGTGAAGCATTGCCTGGGGGAAACTGGGCTTTCATCCTTAAATTTATATTAAACCAAGTTGTCTAGATCACTGAAAGATATTTTTTGTAAAGGACTGTGCTTTATTAGAGTGATAATCCATTAGAAATCCATTCCCTAATTATTGTATGCTTATTTTAAAATCAGAAATTGAAGGGGAAGTGCACTCTATAAATCCCTGGAGCTGCAGCTTTTAGATACCAAAATCAAAGTGTCCTGAGATTCTGCTTTGGCAAAGCTCTTGGTGTTGATGGAGCTGCTTTTTGCCCTCCACACTTCTCCACACTCCAAACAGAAACTTTTATTTTTTTTTCCAAGGCTCAAGTGTTTTGGAGGGGAAGGATGTCACTGAGCACCAGGAGGTGCCTGTGGGTAAAGGAAAGCTGGGTTTCAGATCCTCATTGCCTGTGAGTCTGCTCTTGGCTTTTCCCTCTGCCCAGAAGAGTTCTTTAAGGGATATTTTCAAGTGCCTGTTGTCTGAGATAGAATGTTGAGGGATAACTTCACTTTCCTGACTTTTCCTTGGTTTGACCCCAGTCACTGGGGCCAGGGCTGTTTGTGTGCAGCTATAACTGCCCAAAAAGTTATTAATCCCAAAAATGTGAGACCATGTCTGGAGGGGAAAGAGGAGTGGAGGGACATACACCACCTTACTCAAATCATATTTGATGTGTGGTTTTACATAGGCACCTGCAAAATAAAGTCATTTTAGTGTAGACTTTCACTTTGATTTTCTCCTGTGCTTGAGTTTGTGAACATTCATTGCAACAGTTGTTTGTGCTAAACAAATCTCAGTTTGAATAAAGGTATTCTGTGCTGTTTTTATTTTTTTTTTCCCAAGTGACATAAAATTCCTCCTTGATTTGGAACATCTGGGCTCTTGAAAGATTGTATAATCAGCAGTTTTTTCAGATTTCTCAAAATGAGAAATTCAGGATTTCTGCCATGGCAGCCCTAAAGGAAACCTAAAAATACAGGGGGGAATTTCTCCTTTCCTTCCCCAACCTTTACCAAAAACTTCCTCTCCCTGAAGTAACCATCAAGTCTGATTGAAGCTTGTGAAAAGCAGGTGCAGTGACAGCTCAGACATTAATTAAACCCAGCTGAAGTGAGGAAAAGCTGCATGATCAAAGAGAGGGAAGGTGGCTGCAGCTTCCCTGAAAGATTCAGGGCACACCAAGCTGTAATTATTGTTTAAGGCACTGGATTGTGTGATCCTGAGGTAATAGAATATTTCTAGGAGTGGCCACCAGGCTTTTGCTGAAACACCTAAAAACTGATTTTTAATGTTGTTAGAGCATGTCAACACTTCGTGTTATTTGAAACAGCCACAACTAATTTGAATATAATATGCAAAACAAATTTTACAGCAGCATTTCTTTTGTACAAGCTGCATTTCCGTTGTTTCCTTCTTGTTTTTATTCATCTAAAGAGATTTTTATCTAATTGTTCTCCAGGGAAGGGACGCTACAAATCCATTACTCTGGCAACATTTTCTGTCTGATATATGCTTGACTATCATGTTCTCTGTGTTGCCTTCTAATTAATGCAGGAATAGTGATTAATTTTTTGCCACCACAAAATAAAACAGATATTTGAGTTTGGAAAAAAAGCTACGAATACCACTCCTCATACTGTTTGAAATTATTTAAAAATCAGAATATCACAACTGAGAATTAAGGACTAGATGATTTTTGTTGTCAGGCACTGTGAAGGCAGATGCAAAGTTCTGATGGTGATGGCATCAGTGGAGATAAAGTGTTGCTTTTGCCAGGATGAAAGGTTTGGTTTGTTTTCAGGGGTTTGTAGAGCTTTTAAAAACTCTCTCTTTAAAACAGGTGTATGGAATTCAGGGATTATTTCTCTGTGCCAATAACAGGAAAAAATTTCTGAGTTGAGCAACTTTTTTTTTTTCTTTGAATAATAAAACCCACAACTGAACCCAGTTCAGGTTCATTTAGGTTAATGCCTAGCTCTAATTTTGGAGTGGTTTTTTTTTTTTTTAATATAGATAAGATCTTGCCTTTTCTCTAGCCTGTGACTTTAGAAATTTTGATTTTTTTTTGTGCTCTCTTTGAAGAGCCAAGTGCTCTTATTTATTTTTAAAGTTTTCTTTTTGCTACCACAGGAAATTCTTAATTTGCCACCTCAAGCTTGAAGCCAACTTTCCCAGTTTGAAACAGTTCAAGTTTTAAGTTCTGTGGGGCTTTGCTCCTTGGACTGAATATTTTATAAAGTAGGCCCTTGTTTATCAGTTTTTGCCCAGAGACTTCCTCTGGGACTTTTAGAGAATCGAGCAGTGATCTTTGTGTCCTTGTTAACAGAATTATAAATAAAAAAGTAATACTGAAATGATGTTGACAAAAGCTTTCTCCTGTGCATAGCAATGCGGTGGAATCAATGGAAATTGTCTTTTCATTATAGAGAAGTTTGAATGCAGCAAAGTTAGGAACTGAATTGATTGCTTAGAGCTGGGAGGAAGTAAACACTGACTGATTTTTTAGTGTTTACCAAGATGAAAGTTTTATGGCCATTTAAGCACAAGTCAGAAAGCTTCATCCTAATTAACGTGAATTAATCGTTATTCTGAGATTTTGGGAGAAGGAGCAGGTCCAGCCAGGGTCGTTCCTGGATGGTTGTGACCTTCCTGTGCTTCATTCCCACAAACACAAAACCCACTGAATTCCTGTCTTTTTACAATGAATGCAGTTGTGTTACATAATTCTGAGAGTTAATGATAATTTCAGGTACTAATGGAACAAAGAGGGAGGAAGAGCCCTCCTTGCTCCAAGACAGCTCAGAATCCACTGTGGTTTGCTTTGTCTGGGTTTTTTCCTGAGCTATTCTGTCAAACTCTGAATGATGAGGTAATTTGCTTTGTAATGAGAGAGAAATTCTCACACTGAGCTTTTTATAGTATTTTATTAGGGAATTTTTAAGCTTTTCAGAAGCACATGATTTTGTGCACACAGATAAAGTTGGGCTCCTGCTATGGCTCTTGGCTTCTTTGGGTTCTGATTTGGGTAGGGTGAAGTGTATTGCAATGAAGAGTTCTGCAGGGTTTTGCTTTGTTTTGTTTTTGCAAAGGCTTCCAACAGGAGGAAAAGATTAGGGATATAATTGTGATTCATAATTATCTGTGTATGCTGCAGAAGTCTTGGCTGCTGTGCAGTCACAGAGATGCATTATGGATGGAGTGAGTGATGAAATTGTTAGCATGTGTTTACATCCTGATAGCAGGTGAAAATAGAGCTATCAGTGGAAATGACTTAGTGCTATTAAAGCTGAATTTCTGTCTTCAGTTAATAAGTTCTGTTTGCATTGCCACAGATCAATTCAAAGAATGCTCTATTATGAATGAGCTGGGAGATTAGAAACTAAGAGCTCTTGTGCATCCTTCATTAAAGATGACACCATTGACTCAAACTTTCTCTTCTAACAAGTTAAAACAGATATTTAGCCTGGTGCTTCCTCAAGCCAGAATCCTGCTCTGCAGTGGTATGCAAGAAAATGTGGAAAAACCAAGCTTCTGAATAAAGTATTTTCTGCTACTTGAACAAGCACCCCTAAACTTGCTAGTGAAAAAAATCTGTGATTTTTGGTTTGGTTTGGAGTGGCCAGAGTGAAACCAAGCTTAGAGTTTTTAAATGAGCACTTGGTAAAGCTTCAGTCTCTCCAGGAAAACCGTTGGAATTAAGGATTGCTGTTACACACCTCACATTCCTCACGAATTTTTTCATGAAATGGTGTTGGCACATCTGGCTGTGCTCCCTGGAATCACTCCATTGGCTGAATCACTACATTTCAAGGGGATGTTTTAAACTAGTAATATTTTAGACGTAGGAAGGTTGGATGAAGCACACAGAGTGTGACAGTAGCTTTGTTAATATTGCATGCTCTATGACTGGGAACTATTGTCTTTACAGCTCTGCCTTGTCTTCTTCAAAATTAAGCACAGTTGAAATCCTCAATTCTCTCTTGGCTCACCCCGTTCATCCGTCTTGCTGACATCCCTTTGTCTTGCAGGCCATCTGTTAAAGATATTTCTTGCTTGCAGTTTGGTACTTAATAGATAAAAAATAATAATGTTGAAATTACAGTGTCTATTTCTGGAGGGGTGCTTTAAAATATCTCCTTTCAGTAGCAGCACTGGGGTGTTTTAGTGCTTACTGTTGTTATTTGTTATGTGAGTGCAACATCAGTGCAGAGCTGGGAGCTCTTGTCTCCAAGAACAGGCTGCAAATCTGGAATTGTCCAAGTATTTTCCTTTTTTTCAGACTTTTCAATCATTTTGGGGTTTGTATTACATAATGTAAGATTGTTTTTAAAGGATCCACTGAATTAATTTGTAAATTTATATGGATTTCTTTTTGGTGAGTTGCTCACGACAGCAATCTGCTGACTCTAAGGCAATTTGTGTTTTTCTGAAAATTTTAGACTGTGCTCAATAATTCAGTAATGTGCCATTATTACCTATTTAATGTATTCTTGCCATTA
Organism: Vidua chalybeata; assembly: GCF_026979565.1. Taxonomy (NCBI): domain Eukaryota; kingdom Metazoa; phylum Chordata; class Aves; order Passeriformes; family Viduidae; genus Vidua; species Vidua chalybeata. The sequence goes on from NC_071543.1 coordinate 18,340,082, forward strand.
AACTTTCATTTCCTTTTGTGCAGTTAAATGTCACTGAAGACTGAACTGCACCAGGTTTATCTTGAGATGAGCAGCTCAACAGTCCAAGCTTGAAATTCTAATCAAGCAGGTTAAACTTGTTTTCAATAAACTGAGAATGAGCTGTTGCCACTGCTGTGGCACTATACAGGCAGATATTGTTTCAAAATCTTGATTTTGTAAATTAATATCCATCACTGAGAGGGTTTCTGTTTCTAAATGAACTTCAGGAGCTGGCACCTTTGCTCTTAGGCTGCCGAGGCTTTAGTTGAGAGGATTGCTTGGAAAATTTGATATTGATAAAGTTTTCGATCATACTTTTAAGAACCAGTTTTTAACTGTTTATTTATGTACTCTCCCTTCAATAAAATGGGCACATCCAGGTGGGATATTTGGCCCCTTTCCAATGGAAGGTTTTTTCAGCTCTGTTGTGCTTGCCTGCAGCTTGTGCAGGGGCAGCCTTGAGGTCCTCAGCAGCATCCAGGAGCTACAGGAACGCTGTGAGCAGAACATCCACCTCAATTTCCATGCTTCATTCTGCAGTTTGCTGACTGTTTTCTGCAGGATCCCTTCTGGGTTTAGTCTAATCTCAAAAAGAAATGGGGTTTTTTTTTAGGATTTCTCTGCGTGTCTCTGGCCCCTGTGTGGTTTGCAGGCTGGCTGTTGTTCTGCAGAGGTGTGTGATCAGAAATGTGGCTCCAGCAGGCTCTGAAATGAGAGGGGCAGCTCTGCCCTGTTCCCCTCCAGAATTCTCATGGAAGGAGCTCTAGAGGGAGAAGCCACGGGCTGCAGGGTTTCTGCAGCTCAGGGAATCTCTCGTGTCCTTTATTCTTCCATCAGCCTCCATCCACTGTCAGCAGAGCTGCTTTAATCCTGGAGCAGATGTGGTTTTCCCAGTGATTTGTGACTTTGTGGCTCCAAACAACCCCACAGAAGAAAAGGGCAGACTAACTTGCACTTGCTTTGAGGCAAACCAATATTTCCTTTAGTAGCTTGCACCCTTCCTCTATTTGCAAAATAATTGTCTCTTTTTTTTTTTTTTTTTTCCCATGCAGGGAAAAAAAAGCACCACATTTTTCTATTTAAAAGCATTATGTCAAACCTTTAATGATGGCTGCTGAGATCTCAGCAATCTCAGTCTCATTTCTAGGCTTCCTTAAAAAACCAAGGTTCTGTTGTTCCATGGTGTTTTTCTCACTAATAATTTCTCAAAGCTGTTTGTCACTTTGCTGGGACGGGTGGGTGGATATTTCATTTTTGTAAGTTGGCTGAAATTACAGAGTTGAGATGTGTCTCAAAAAGTGAACCCAGTACAGGCAGCCTGAGGCATGAACTGTGTGGCTGGGCAGGAAAGAATCCACAGAGCAGAATTTTGTAATAGAAGGCAAAGAAAATGAGATGTCATTCTGTATGATTTTGTCATTGGTAGTTATGCACATTTTACCTACAAAATATGTGTGTGAGGTGGGGGATGTGGCTTCACTGGAGCAGTGAGATCACAGATTCTCACAGCAAAATAAATTTCACTGTGTGCTTTCATAGAATTCATTTTGTAAAATTGTTCATCTCTTCAATTAAAGAGGCCTACAGGATTAAAACATTTTATAGAGCAAGTTGTATTCTCTGTCAGTGGCAAATCTTCACCATTGGAAAGGGATCATTCAATGGAAGTGTTGGTATGAACTTGCAGACATTAATAATAGTAATTCATAAAATGATAATATTAATATTGCTAATAATATTAATTTGTAAAAATGCCATATTGGAAGCACCTGCACATTTTGCAGCTGTAAGCTTTGTACTGAGAGCTCTTTGCTTGTGTACTGTCTCCTTTATTTACTGGGGTTTTTTATACTTTATTTCTGCTGCACTTGAGTCATTTTCCTTGACAAAACCTCACAGCTTTGCTGAGAGTGCCCGAGAACAATATGAAAAACTGTCCAACATGCACAACAACATGACAAAACTGTATGAAAATTTGGGAGAATACTTCACCTTTGATCCCAAAGCAATAAGCATAGAAGAATTCTTTGGTGATCTGAGCAACTTCAGAACTCTGTTCTTGGTGAGTAATACCTGCAAAATGTTATGTATTTTCTTACAGATTGTTTTTTTCCTCCCAGTTTTAATTCTTTCCTTGTATCTCTGTTTTTTTTCTGTTATGCTTAATTTTTTGTTTTGCTCCACAGCAGGAAGTTGGGTGAAGGTTTCCAGAATTATTTAGATTTTGCTCATATTGTCCTCCAGTGTGTAAGGTGACAGCTCAACTGTGGATAAGATTGAGCCAAATTTAACTCAACTTTGATATTTTAGCAATGTAATGAATCAGTTTTAATGGACTAGGGCAAACATTAAAAGTTCACAGTGAAGGATGTTTTTTTTTCCTTCTACAAGGGGCAAAAAAATTTAAAAAAAAGAATTAAGATTTTCTGCAACATGAAATTTCCCCAGAGGAAAAATGTGCTGAAATTCCTTTAATCTGTGGGATTTACTTTGAGAAAGTAATAAGCACTGATAAGAATTCAAGAGAATCAGATAAGACTGGGGGTAGAGGACATCTCCAAGCATTCCCTGGAGCAGGCACACGTGTCACATTTGTCTGCTCACGTGGCTGTAATGCCTCCCCAACTTCTTCCAGTGCTTGGGTGATTGGCTGAAGGATAATTCCAGATATTTTATAGCTACTGGTGGCTCATTTTTTCCTCTTTGTCATTTTATGTTCTTGCTAGTGGCTGTCTGTTGGATAAAGCTCCTTTCTTGTGCCATGAGCCAGTTCAGTTTGGAGGTTCCAAAGTTCTCCAGGTTGCTGGAGTATCACAGGAATTTACTACAGCATTTCCACAGGATTTTCCTTTGCCAGTGGAACTCGAGTCAAACTCAAGGCTGAAGAATAAAGAAAAAGGTGTATTCTCTTGGAGCTGCTGACTGCAGAGAAATTGAATAAAAAGTAGCAAGAAGGGTGGTTTGTTGTGGGTTTTCTTTTTTTTTTCCTCTTTGCAGTTAAAGATCCACTGAATAATAACATTTATTTAATATTTAGAACTCTTCTGAAGAAGAAATATTTTTTTAGAATTTTAGTCCCTTATTCTTCTGAAAAAGGAATATTTTTGTTAGAATTTTAGTCCTTTATTCCACTGAAAGTAAACACAAATTTCCATTGTCCTTGAGGACAACTGCAACCTGATACAACATCCAGCCCAAAAGGATCAGGCTCCTATCAAATAATGATTAATCAGTTGCCTGGAGCAAGATGCCAGTTTGTTCTTTTCCATTTCTTCCCTTTAACTTGCTCTCTCACACTCTGAATCAAGTGACCTGTAATGTTTTCAGGCTGTCACTTTCTGAATGTTTTATTTGTGTTGGTGGCAGAGGATTTAAAAACATCCACCAAATCTGTCATGCCTACATCTGTAAATGGACATAAACTTCCTTTCAGGCTGATTGTGCTGTGGAAGTTGCATGAAATATGCACCTCAGCACTAGATAGGAAAATTTCCTTTTTTCTTAAAAAGTTTTCCTTTTTTTAAAAAAAAATCCCTTTTTTTCTTTTTCATTTAAAAACCCAGTTTTTCAATGTTTTAGATTTTGTTTGCTCTCTCGGCTTTCTTTTAATGCAGATGGTGAGTTTTGAGCCTAAAAAGACACAGTTGTTTTTGAGGCAGGAAAAGGGATTTTTGGGTCTAGTTGCATGAAATGCAGAGAGGCTGTTTTGTTCAGTGGAGTGATATTTTTTTATCTGGTAGACAGTTTTATCAGTGCTGACTGCTCCCTCACATTTGTGTAAATGCAGCTCTTTGAATAAGGAATGAAATCTTAAAGTACATTAGAAATGTACGTAGAGAACCAGGGCTGTGTTCCAGTTTCAGGCAGTGTTTAAGCAGATGTGAGTAACTGATCAGGTGGCAGAATGAGAGATGGGTTTGGTAAAACACCAGTGAAATAAATTGTCCTTTTGGATCAACACTGCTATTGATTGATGGCCGCTGTGTGCCCTGCAGTGCAACATCCACAAAGTGAAAATCTCCCCAAAATGAGGAGGCACATTAAATGATCAGCCAAGTGAACACTCTTTATTGGTGCCCACTACTCTGGGCTCCAGGATTCTGTCAGATTGATGCCCTGAACCAGACAGGACAAGAACATCTGTTATGTTGCCTTCATTCCAAACAGGTTTTCCCACAGTGGATTTGGTGTCCTGAGTATAAATGTACCTGTAAGACCCTTCCTTCTTCCTAATATTTGTTTGTTTATTACTTGCTTCAAAGGAATTTTCAAGCTCTGTGACTCAGGAGTGGTTTTTGTGGTGGCTTTTTTGAAGTGTCCCTGGAATGCAGCAGGTCATTTGCTACAATAATACAACTCACTGAATCTGCAATACATAAATAAATATGTAATAAACATCTGATTTGCCATGAAATACACTGCATAGTCAGGCTAAATCCCCAGCTTTCAAACTCATAAATTGAGTTTGTAATTCAGGAGTGGTTTAAAAGAAAGGCTCTATTTATTCATTGTTCTCTCTGGTTATTTGTCTGGGAATACACTTCATCCCTTCTGCCTAAAAAGTAACAGTTCTTTAATGCAGCCTGAAAGATAACAGTTTCCAGCTAGCAGGAAGCTTGGAAAAAATAAAGAATAATGAGCAAGAAGTATTTTCTTCAGCGAAATTTCCCAAGAGGTGGTAGCAGAAGTGAAACACTGTCCTTATTAACAGGCAATATACAGCAAGCCCTTCCTCCCCCCTGCCCCAAACCTGAAATACAAACCTTTTGTAAGCTCTCCCAGTTCTCACCTGAGTGTATACATTCAGCTAGTGCTGAGCAGAATGGGTTTTAATCATTATCCTGAACAAATGAGGAATTAGGGGTGGGCTAGGAAAGGATGCAGGTGGTGGAATTCACACAGGAGCAGTAACTCAGGTTATTTACAAGGGGTTAGTGCTGCTAGATAAGTGCTTTATTCATGATGTAAAACACAAGGATGGAATTTCTCTTGGAGGCTCCCCAAAAGGTGCAAAAAATAAATAATAATAAAAGAAATTAAACTGAGTTCAAGTACGCTGTGTTGGCAAGTGCAGAAGCAACTGCCTGGTTGGAGTTGGGATTTTGTTCTGCCCTAAGTTGTTTCTCTCTTGAGGTGGCTGCCTTTGTGGATGGGGTAAAAGCACTGGATGCCATGTTTCAGGGTAGAGATGCCATTGATTAGGGAATATTTTCAAAAGTTATAGGAAGAACGTTGGTCCAGAGAAAACCATGAAGTTAAATTTCCTAATCTTGAAAGGAACAGGATTTAAAAGTTTTCTTTAGTTTTTGTTCTGTTTTATATTCAGTGCTGGTAGCAGAGAGTCCAACTGAGAAATGCCATTATTTCCAGGCATTATCTTTGGAAGTTTGTAATATTTAAATGAGGATTTTGAATCCTCATTCCACTCTAAAAGCAAAGCATAGTTTGGGATTTTGGCTGAGGCAGAGCTTAAGCTGTTGAAAAGCTCTTGTGAAGCTGTGCCTTCATTACCTGCTCTGAGTGAGGCCCTTGGGGCTGATGCTGAGGCCAGGAGAGACCCTTCCACAGCTGATGTGTGCAGGCTGCAGATGCCAACATCTGCACTGAGACATTTCTGAAAAGCTCTTGTATTAAATGAACCTGCCTTCTCTAAAATCTCCACAGTTTTGTTTCACATATGTAATCTTAGCCTCATCATTCTGTTTGTTCCTATATGCTATTAAGATAATTTGATGATTGGAATCCGTATTTGTCTTAATTGTGATTTCAGATTGATCACTGCATTATTGCAGCTTCATTTAGCGTGCTGATGTTGGAGTCAATTACAGCTCATTCACTTCCTGAAGTTCATATTTGCTTGCTTGGCACGTGTAGGAAAATCCAGGCAGGCTAATGGAACTGGATAATCCTGTCAGAACACAGAGTGGAGCGTGAAGTGGAAGGTGTAAGAAACCTCGAGTTAAAAATTGCAGCTGTGGGAGCGTGTCCCTGCAGTGTTGTTTTTTCCTACATTTGTTATTCCTTTGCAGTGTAATGCCACACACCCTCTGCAGTGCTTCCTTCCACAGTCCACCAACTGTGTCTTTCAGGAAGTCTGCAAAATCTTTCCAAGCCAGGCACTTTTATTTTGTTATTTAATTGCATTTTGTCCTTATATAGTACACTGGTGTAATTCTCACAGTCTCTTTTAAAATCTGTCAAGAATTTCTACGCAGAAACTTTGAAACCTTTCAGCAGGTCACATTCAAGGTCCTGCTATTAAAAAGAGTAATTCACTTTTTCTACTGGATTCAGGCTCTTGTATGAACAGTTCTTACAGACTTGCCTTAGAATGAATTTTTGTTAAAAAGTCTAAAGGATTGTGCTCGCATGATGATGTGTCAAAACACTGATTTTTCTCTTCCTTGATCCAGAAAGACTGCTTTTGGAACAAAACAATAATTGGTCTGTCCTGGGCCTTGGTTTCTCTTTTAGGGTTGTACCCAAACAGACAACATTGGTTCTCCTGGGGTTTTCAAGTTGTGTGTTTTTTGTAAAGACCATGATACAGCTTTGTTTTTGTGTGTGTACTTCAGCTCTGGGTCTCTGTCAGGAATAACCTAACGAGGTGAGAGTGTTTATTCTGCTATCCAAATATTGATGGACAGGAGCAGGAAAACCAGTCCCAAACCTGTCCACTCAAGGGCCATTTAATAATGATTCCAACTTACACAGTCGAGTAATTCAGCGATACCAAGCAGCCTCTCATTGGTGCTGTTAAATTTGCTTTAGGACACACTGCAAACCTGCTCTGCCTGGGCAGTTTTTGGTGCTTTTGCATCCAGCAGCAAACCCCTCTCCCTCCCTGCCCAGGCAGCAGCAGCTCCCCTTGCCCAGCCCTCAGTCTGCCCTGGCAAGCCCAGCACATTTGTGTCCCTGGGGTGGCCCTGCTGCAGGAGCCACTGTCCAAGCTCTGCTCAGTGCTTCACTGCCACCCAGCAGGAATTCAATTTGTCTGCTCCTGTCTAATGCCAGCCCCTTACCTCTCTTTTCCATTATTTCCGTGGGGATAACAATGTATTTAAATGTGTTATCCTCCAAGGAACACCCATGGAAGATCTTCCTTTTACATGTAAACTGATTGCTCAATCTGCTGTATTTTAACTCTGAATTTCTGTAGATTAACTTCCAGATAATCTGACTAACGACTTCTGGCTGAAGGAGATTATTTTGCTGGAAGTTCAGCTGACATAGTTTGCAGTTGCAAGGCAAATTTGGGGAAGGCCTGGGGGATCACAGGCAGCCCTCATTATTGGTGCATGACCGCTTTGTAGCCAGCTGCATCTTTAATATCCGGGGAGATTTGTGCATTACAGTTTGTTTTCTTTCTTCTTGTTTTTAATAATTTACCTTCGAGAGTCTATTTACAACCGTGTCGATGTGTGAATATGTTTGTCTGTCAAAACTTAAGATATGTGCAGAATGCAAGAGATGCATTAATTTTTTATTTGCTTCTTAAGGAAGCCAAGCTGTAAACTGGCAGTGCTGAGTACCAGAGCTGCACTTCAGTGAATCCTAATAAACACAAGGGGGAACATCAAACTATGTGCTTCCTCAACTAACTCACTTAAAAAGAGATAATATTCCGTGCTGAATCTCTTTGCTCTGCTAGGAGAGACAATAATTCAGTTTTGTTTTTATTATAACAAAGGAAACCCACTCAAACTTTCTCTAACTTTTAATTTGCTGTTGAATTAGTAAAACTGCTTGCCCTTATGCACCAACCAAAATAACAGAGGGTCGTGAAAAGCACGTCAATAAAAGGGCTTTATGCATTTAAATATTTCTGTCTGCTGAGATTCACTCGAAAATTATTTCCCTTTTTGCATGCACTTACATGTTTTCAGAAGACAGCATCTAGATGAGTACTTTTCAAAATGTGTTCTAAAGCTGTTGAGAAGGCTTTTATTCTTACCAGAGGATTGCTTCTTTGTCTGATTCCTGGCTGTTAGATTAGTTTACTTTTAATTGGAGAATAAATTTAGTTGTCTAGTAGGTTGCTGTGAACAGGAGTAAGTTCTTTGTCACTGTGGGACTGTATTGCAGTATCAAAACTGCAGATTTTTATTCCCTCTTCTAAAAGCAATGCCAATTACAGAGCTATTTTTATTTTTAGTCTTCAAACTGATCTTTACCTTGTGAAGTAATTTAGCCTGTAAAACCACACAGAAAGGGGATCACTGGCATTTGATAGTTGCAAAAAATCCCTGCTAATCGGGAATAGCACTGTTCTGTATCAGAAGAAATCCACTGCAACTCAAATGTTTGGAAGAGAAAAGGTCTGGGGGAATATAAAAGCATGCCATGAGAGAGAAAAATAAACCTGTGCAGTAGAACTGTAGGAAATGGAACTGAAAGGATTGATATAATTCAGGCAGAGCAAATGCTGTAGAAACCACTGTACACCTGAGTCAAAATTCTGTTTATTTACATTAATCATCCGTCAGTTTTGAGAAACTGTGATCAAATGTGTTAGCAATATTAATTTAAATATAAAGTATGCTTATAAATATAGATGAAAATAGATTTCTTTTGCTTTCTGCACTGACTTTGATAGCAGGTGGGAGTATGTTCTTGCCAATGATTTATTTCCAGCTTTCATCTAACTCTGACTAAATGTACAGCAGTAAATGACACAACAAATATGGAATGGTTAAGAGTCCAACTGCCTGATGGAGGGAAGTAACAAGCAAGTCCATTCCAGGAGGTGGATGGGTGTAGATAGATAAAAAGGGCTACTCTCACACAGAGTTATCAGTATTTTCTTATTTTGCTGTTCTTCAAGAAGATTAAACTTTTTTTTTTTTTTTTTTAATGGCTTCTTGTTTTTTTTTAATCACCACTGGTATCTATTCTGTTTTATGAAGTGCAGTCTGAATCTTCCTTCAGATAGATCTCATAGAGTTGGGCTCAAGGAGAATTTCCAGATAAAATAACTTTAGAGCTTGTTTAGTTGAGTCTGCTGTAGATTTCCTGGTAGAAAATGTGATGGAATCTGTGATCTGATCACAGAATGTCAATGTGGCTACTGAGCCACCAGTGCAACCATGACATTTCCTATTTGCTGTCTCTCCTAAGGCTGGGGGCATTTCCTCCCATTCCAGCCCGGGCAGCTGCAGTAAAATGAAATATCTGTCAGGTGTGACTGAGCAGTGACAGAACTGTCCAAAACCAAAAGGGATGAGACATGGGGTTTGCCCTTTAGTTGCCTCTTTTTCTGGAAGAAAAGGTGTTTGTGGTGTTTGTGCTGCAGCTGGCTGTGGTGGGGCAGTGGTGCAGCTCTTGGTGCAGCTCTTGGTGCAGTTTGGAGTGAGGCTGTGGGTACCAGCACCTGGTGTCCAGAGTCTCTGCAAAACAGGGCTGAAATGTGGTGTTTGACCTCAGGAAACTCCAAAAATGGCACACTGAAAGATGCTGCCCCTTGCTTGAATGAATATTCTGTATTTGGAAGCATTTGGGAGTCTTGGATCTTTAATTTGCTATATATAGCAGATATATAACCTGTTACCTCAGAGACCTTTTAGTTATAATCTAAAAAGTCAACTATTTTCCATTTCTTCTCCTGTGTTTTCTGAATTTTGGACATCTAGACTGGCTATTTCAACAAAAAAAATTGATGAATTATATTTAAATTCTAGCACCTGAGTTTCAGCCACTTGTGATTGAATTTCCATCATAGTGGACACTTGGTTTCCTCCCCACTCATCCCTCCTAAGAGCATGGCACAGGTTTAAGCTAGACTTGCAATCTTAATAGGGAAAAATACAAACATGTTGCTGCTGAAAAAATAAAAAAAATTCTTTTTTATCCTTCATCATAAATGCAAAGCTATCTCAGTTTCCATTGCTCTGATCAATAATTCTCACATGTACAAATAATGTGGTGCACTGTGTTCCCTCCAAGGTTTCTGAGCATGCTCCAAGTATTGGGTCAAGTCCCTGTTTTTTTCTCCTCTCATTTCATGAGAGCACGGCATCTGTGCAAACCAGGTTACTTTGGTTCTCCTCAGTGTACAGGCACTCACATTCCTTTCCTCTAATGCAGGAGGCATTAAAAGAAAACAACAAAAGAAGAGAATTGGAGGAGAAAACCAAGAGGGCCAAGCTGGCCAAGGAGAAGGCAGAGCGCGAGAGGCTGGAGAGACAGAAGAAGAAGCAGCAGTTGATTGATATGAACAAAGGTAAGGCAGCATCTTTAGCTGAGAGATTGTCATTAAAAAGGCAAAACCAAGTCAGGAGTAATAAACTGAAGGCTATTTCTGATCAATATGAGAAATACTTGCTGATGGTTCTGAAAGGTGGAAAAAGTTCACTTTTCAAAGTGGAAAATTCTGTTTTGTTTCAGCCTACCTGGTCATGTCATTCCATTTCTGCCACTTAATGTGTGTAATGTTCCTTTCAAGGCGTGTTGTTGTGAATTATTGGCTTTTTTGCATTTGTTGCACTTAATTGATTTTTTTTTTCCTTATGGATTGACTTCCAAGAAGAAGTGTCTTCCTTGCTTTGTTGTTAATTTCATTCTGTAAACATCTCTATAATCAAGGTATTGTGGCAATTAATGTCTTTCTTTTTTGGGCTTGGGGGTCTGTGTTAGGATGGATGTTCTCCCAGTAGTCCTATTAGGGGCTGGAAAATCTAGTTGAGCTTGGAGCCTGAGTACAGAGTGACATTTCAGCACGATAAAAAGCAATGTGTTGAGCTTGTCAGCTGGGAGAATATTGTATTTCACATGAGACCTCTGTGACAGAGAGGAAGGTAAGAAAGCAGAAGGAATGGGATGGGCTTGATATTGATGTTGTGCAGATTTCCAGGAGGTTGTAAAACAGAGGCTTTATTCTTTACCTGACTCCAGAAGGCAAGCAGAGGTAAAATTGGATTTAGGCAAGAGATCACTTGCAGTTTTCTGTTCAGTTTCTATGAGTTTGTGTTAATCTGCTAATCTGACCCAGGAATAAAAACACCTGTCCTCGTTATCCATTTAACAGGCCCTGCTCAGGGCTGATTGCTGCAAAGGTACCACAAATCCTGTTCTCTTTGGCTTTGCTTGAACTGGCACTGGCACTGCATGGGAAGTTCTGCAGCAGAAATTCTTTTCTGTAGATGACAAACTTTATTATCAGATCATTTCAAGATTAGTCTAATTTCAGTGCAGCTATAAACAAAATGTACAATTTAAACAAAGGGGCATGCATAAGAACATTTTCTTTGTGAAGTTAAACCAGTGAAGGTTTCTAATGAGACTTTTCTAATCCATTCTTTCAGCATATGATTAATATTTCTTTAATATCTGCCACCTGACAAAAAAAAAATGTCCGTGGTAATATGGACAGGCACTTTTCTGAGAGTGGGCTGAGAAGCAGTTAAACATCTCCAGCACCCTCCCTCTGCCAGAGTGCTCAGGAGGTTTATTTGAGCTGCCACTCGGGACACTGAAGGTTTGGTGGGCTGGGGAAAGGTGTGCAAAGCCCACTGGGAGGCTGTTGTCACTGACCTGGGCTGTGCTTCAGGCCTGGGGCTCTCACTTTGAATTTACAACTTCTGCAGTTGCCCCAGCTCAGCCCTGAGAGCACACCTCCACTCTTCTGCATCAAGCAGGTGAGGGGACACCACTCTGAGCAGTGGCACAGATCACACTGACAGCATCCTGCTTCCCATCATGAAAGTCTTTTCCTATTAAATGATACAAGTAAAGTTCAATTTTGCATTGTAGTCCTCTCTCAATGAAAATGCAAATATATGAATGTCTTTACATGGCCCAATGCACCAAAACTGCCATTTAAATAACTAATGTTTGGAAATCTGTGACACAAAGTTACTTTAATACTTCTAAAATATTTTTTTCCAATCTGTAAATATTTTAAAACATCCATTTCACATATTACAGCTCTGCTGCTGTGGTAGGAGGAGGACTAAGCCTCCATCCCCAGTGGATTCCATTACATTGATACTCAATTGACTATTTTTGCCAAATAACTAATTTTTTCTTGATGCAGCTACTTCTGTGTGCTCATTGCTGCTTATATAAATAGTTTGTAAATTTGTCTAAGTGAATGTGACACAGCAGGCTTAGAGGAAGGAGGCAGATGTCCTCTCAAGCTGTCACTTGGACAAGGTGATTTTCACCCAAAGGCTCATTTTAACCTCACCCCCTCTCAACTCTTTCTCTGCATCTCCCAGAGTCAAATTTGATCTCAGTGCTGCAGCCTTGGAGGTCAGAGCAATTGGCTTCCTGCATTTGACAGCTTCTTGTGCAGTTCTAGAAGGATTTTTCCTGTTTTCTGACTATTCAGTGACCACTTCTTGTGGGGCTCACTGGAAAATCCAGATTAGGTTAGTTATAATTAATTAACTCAAAATTAATATCTGTTTCTTGGTGTAACTATAGAAAACCACAGTGTGGCCAGAACCAAGAATTGTTCTGAATATTTCCTAGTGATGAAGTAACTCAGACTTTGCCAGTATTTTGAAGACCACTTTACTCAGTTTGGTGGTTTTGTGCTTGTGTAACTGAGCTGCCACATAAACATTACATGTAAACGGCTTAAAAAAACCCTGCTGAACATTCCAAAATATTTAAAGATGAATGCAAAAATATATTAAAAAAAAAACCTCTATAAAAAGGAATATTCCAAGAAGATATCGAGATTGTTAGCATTAGGTGAAAAGCCCAGGTTTCCTGGTGAGGTTTGGAGGCACAGAAAGGTTTGTGCCTTGTGCACACACGCACAGAGCTGAAGTTTCACAGCTCCAATCATGAACAATTCTTTCTCCTTATGGGAGATGAACTGGGAGGAGAAGCCTTTCATGACTTCCACCTGATTCAACATCTGCAGAATTCTTGCAGCATTCCTTCTGTGTGCATGTCTGAAATAGAGAGAGAAGAAGAACTGGAGAATTCAGCTTCAAAGTATCTAACTGCAATTCTGATGCAAATGTTATTTAATCAGAAACAGTTTTGCTCTTCATTATATCTGATTACCATGGCAATTAAAATCACCTTTTAACTACCAGTATTCGGATAAAAGATAGAATGAGCTTTCCCAGTCCCAATTAGGGTTGAATTAATTGTTTTGAAGACATATTAACATTCTCCCCTAATGCAGATGAAGATAATGCAAGTGCAGTTCTGTGCTGGAGGTTGATGGATATTCCTGCCTTCCCTTTCCAGGCACCCCAGAGAAGATTTCATGTTTTTTTTTTTTTATTCAGACTGGTGTGTTCTGTTTCCTTGAGCTGGTGTTTGATTTCACTGGTGCAGGATATAATTCCAGGGGTTGCTTTTGCTGCAGTTTTCTAATGATTCTGTGCTTTTGTGGTTGGTTTGTCTTCCTTCCACGTCCTTTAGCATAAACAGAAATCCACATTGAGCTTATTACGAGCTACATATTATTTTGTAAATGTCTTTTTGGATTCCTCTATTGGCTGGTGATTGTATGGGGTACCTGGAGTGGTAAATCTTGGCTCTTATTTACATTATAAAGATTATTAGTTTGTGGTGCTGGATGTCAATGAGGCAACTGTTCAAATTCCTGTGGGAAGTCATTATTTTTCATATTGACGTTGATGGTCTGTTTGAATATGCTGCACACCTCCTGAAACCTGATCTCCACAGAACAAAAAAACAGATTGAGCTTTGCGTTAGGCTTAAAGGTGAGCATCTACAGCTTTGAGTTTTCCTTCTCAAAGCAGTTCTGCAGGAATTGCTAAAAAACTTCGTGAGATCTGTTTGTGCAGGAGTTTAAAGTGCTCTTGAGAGTGGGGTGAGTGTCAGAATTACTGAACTGCTGCTAAATGGGGCAGAAACAGCTCAGGAGAAATGCAAATGGGTGTGAGTATGGACAGGGAGTTAGGAAGAAATTACAGCTTGAAATTTAGTCTCACCTTTAAATGTTCTGCTCTGGAAAAATTTGGTTTTGATAATGAAGATGGCCCATATGGTACCTTCTGATTGAGTTTACTGGGGGAAAAATTATTAGACTGAAAAATCTATGATTGGGATAATTGCAGGGAAGAAAGAAAACCTGGATTCTTTTCTCTTAAAAGTAGGTTTCTTGGGGACCATTTAGTGAACAGTAGCAAGTAGTAACTTCAGGGAGTTTTCTATGCAAATTCAACTTTTCCTTAGAGAAATTATTTGTGCTTCAAAAAGTAGGTACTGTTATTGATTTTGAAAGTAGCCTTAATTTTGTTTTATCTCAATGGAACTGCTGTATAACAGGTGATATTTTATAGAACTTGCAATGTTAAAAAGCATTGCAGAAATAATGATTGATCAGCCTTACTGTGAGGCTGGTTCAGGAATTGGGGTGGGACGGGCTGAGGAGCAGAAGAACCCTTGGCTCTGTGTAAGGGCTCAGTGATAAGAAAAACCCCCCTGAATTATCAACAGTTTCCAGTTCCAAAACACAGCCCCCACCAGCTGCTGTGTGGAAAATTAATCCCATCCCAGTCAAAACCATCATCAGTATTAAATTCAAAAAGAAAGTAAAAAGTCATCAAGAGTGTGTAAGAGCTCCCCTTTCCTCAAAATGTATTCCCAAAACTCCTTTTTTCCCTAACATGTTAGAGTTGTTCAATAAAAAGGAACTTTTAAAACGAAATTATTAACCATGATAAAAGCATTGATGATTTTGGTCTTCCTCATGTATCTGCTCATCACAGAAATGAAAAGTAGCTCAGTACTGTAGTTAAAATGTAGCCTGGGAACTGCAGCAGAACTTTATTTACAGGTGTCATTGCTGAGGTATCACATGGGATTTTTGGGGTGTTGTTTTTTTTTTTTGGCTAGCTGCACAATCTTTTCCTTCCCACACAGAGGCAATCTCCTCCCATTTGTCCCAGATAATTCACATTACAGCCTGTTTGAGGTGTGGTCCTTGCAGGAAGAGGCTCCAGGGTGTGGGGGCATCTCAGTGGGGCCACAGCAGACCTTGACCACTGGGACATTTTCTCCCAATAAATAAAAAAACTTACATTTCAAGCATTGTTTTCAATAGCCTAGCACATTTTTCTCCTTCTATTAATTAATTTAAGCCTGAGGTCAGGTTATCATCAACAACATTCTTAATTGGTGTGTAAGCAAGGCTTTGCCTTGTTTTGTAAACCCACATGAGCTGGGGGTTCACTTCTCAGTCACACTGTCCTAACTTGTTCTCCTCTAATTAAAAAGTAAATAAGAGGCACGAGACACCACTCTGCTGCAAGCTGCAGAGCAGGACTGCTTCCTGGAGATATTTATTATGCATGCAAAATGAATTTAGCAAATGAATAAAATGCAAATATGTGAGGAGAACACAAAAACACGCTTTCCCAAAGACATCGAGAGCTGACCTTTTTAAGTGGAATATATTGCAATTAAAAATTCTGGTACTGGTTATGAATAAAAAGTCTTGTTTAAAAGTTTCTACAGGACACACATTAGACTTTGAAAAGTGCTTAAAAGTTCAAAGCAAGACAGGCTAGTGCAAGGTCTGAATAGAAGCATAATTTTAAAAGCCTTTGGAGCAGCAGGAGGCAGCCTGTGTTACCTAATGTGGTGTTTGACTGGACTCTGTCAGTAAGGGCCCAGATTTATGAAAAAATCCCTGTAAAATTACTGTAAACCTTTGCCCAGATGTCTCTGCAATATCTACACTTTTTATTAACTTGGGTCAGTTTGCAATCAGTATATTTGTAATAATGAGTACAAGATGCTTTGCAAGTACACGTGGGAAAAACTAGAAAATAAAAATGTGCCAGCAAAATACGTCTGTAAATATGTCCAGGTGGTCCTGTAGTAATCAGGGCAGACAGCAAACAGGGAGGGCAGCAGAACCCCAGGAGCAGCAGCACGTTCCCAGCCGTGGCTCTGGGCTGAGGAAAGCTCACCCACTGGAGGTGGACCGTGCTTGGCTGAGCCCTGGGGGACTTTTGCAGCCCCCCAGTTATCCCAGCAGCTGGCACCTTCTGAAATATCACCCTCAGGTTCCATTTTTTGTCAATATTTCTGCCTGACAAGGCTCATGCAAAGCTCAGGGGGCCGGGTTGGGTTCAGGGATGTTGGCAGTGCCACCCTGGCACTGTGCTGCAGCTCAGCAGCCCCAGCCCCTGGAAGGTTTTTTCTCTGTGCTCTGCTGGGACTGCCCAGGTTCCAGAGCACAGGAGGAGCTTGTCTTGCATCCTTCCAGAGGCTGCTCTGTGTGGGCTGAAGAAATTGTGCTGCCTGGAGCACTCCGTGTTGCAATCCCCCCCCTGGTTACATGAAAGGCTTTTCCAGTTGTGAATTCTTTTCTGTGGATGCTGTGATCAAGCTGGTGCACCACTGCTCCAGGAACCACAGGATCCTGGCTTTTTGTTGCTGTTTCTTTGGCCACCTCTGTAGATTGGAGCTCTTGGGCATTCCCTGTTGAAGAGCTCCTGGCTGGCCTGTGAAGTTACACACGCTCCTTCAATTATCTCAGTTGATTTTATTATTGTAAATCTTCTGCACGTCGGGTCTCTTCAGCAGTGCAAGGAGCAATAATATTGTTCTATGGAAGAAGAAAGTTATTTTGTCTTTATTATTACCACTGAAAGAGCCCAAATCTGTTGAGTAGCCCCTGGTGTGAGCGCTGGGCCCTGCAGGAGCATTTCTGTAACCTCCCAAAACCACACCTGAGTCTGGATCTCCAGCCCAAAAGGCAATTTCTCAATGGAACTGCTGTATAACAGGTGATATTTTGTAGAACTTGCAATGTTAAAAAGCATTGCAGAAATAATGATTGATCAGCCTTACTGTGAGGCTGGTTCAGGAATTGGGGTGGGACGGGCTGAGGAGCAGAAGAACCCTTGGCTCTGTGTAAGGGCTCAGTGATAAGAAAAACCCCCCTGAATTATCAACAGTTTCCAGTTCCAAAACACAGCCCCCACCAGCTGCTAAAAAATTTGATTTAGTGTCAAATCCAAATTAAAACAAATGGGGCTCGTAGTTAACACATCAGTTCATGACTGAGAATCCTTTTGCAGTCCTCTTTAGTACCTGTAGTGAATCTGGCTCTTTGCTAAGGCCAATCAAAGTAAATTGCCATTTTTTTTTTTTTTTTTCATGTCTCCACACATTTCCTCTTTTTTAAATGCTTGGGGCCAACTTGGAGAAGAAACAATGAGGAAGGAAATTACTTGTTCCAGATGAAGCTCCTGTCCTTGTGTACAGTGAAAGACATCTAAAAGACATATAATGGTTATATATTTTATTTCTGCTGACAGAAATATTGGAAATAAGTTTTTAGTTTTCAAACTTCTGGCAATTTCTGTCTTTGTTTTTTGTTTGTGTCTATAAATTGCTGTGGGTGGTATAAAAATGACAAATTGAGGAGCTAGCTGGTACTGTGTGAAGAACTGCAGCAAGAACTATAGGGAAAGACTGAATTTTCTGTTGAATTTTATTTATCAGTTTTAATCAAGGCTCCCTGAAAATGCAGTTCTTTGTCCAGTTCCCACTTAACCACCTGAAGACTGTGATTAAGATGCACTGCTGAGATCAGACCTTGCAGGAATTTTACTTTGAGGACTTAAAAATCTCATCACTCTGTCCTGCAGCTTCCTTAATAATGTGTTTTATGTTGTGTATTCTGGCATCCCAAAACCAGGCTGGCTTTTGGCAGTTGCAGTAATTAGCAGGTAGAGCAGCTCACTCAGCAAAAAAAGTGGAAGGCTGCATAAACATTCATGAAGTATTGAAGAATTTTTGTCTTTTTTAATAAACTCTGCCAACTCTCACTTTTAATGAAGATCGAAGAATATTGTAATTTTTCTACACATTAAATATTCTAAGATATTAACTAGCTCTGGGTCTGCAGTCGCTGCCATTAAATGTTTCAGACCAATTTGATGTGTATTAATTTGGACAAAGTGCATTCACAGAGCTTTGATTTTGAAGGTAAATTTAATACAGAGCCAACAACAAATCAATGAATAAGCATGGGCAGGATAAGAAGCACGAAGAAAAACAATTATGTTGTACAGTTTAGAGAAAATTCTGGCTTTGGATGTGAGTGGGAATTGAGAAAAGCTAATTTGCTTATTTGTTTTGCAGGAGCTCAGTTGGTTAAGACTTTTAGATGGGATGTAATTAAAACTGGTATTTCAGAGTCTTGTGCTGGTTCCTGCACTTGCTCTGCTCCCCTTGCTCTTACCCTGGAGAGAACTCTGGGTGTGTTGGGTAGCATGTGTAGAATGGTTTCAGTTAGGTAGATGTTTAATTTAAAGGTATCAAGTAGTTACTCTAATGATCAGCTTGTAGAAATTTGAACCAGGTTCTGTTTTAGGTCTGGATTGAGTCTAATAAATCTAAATGTAACAGAGAACCAGGACAGAACAGCTTATTCATTAATAGGCTGCTTTTAAACTTGAGCATTTGAGAGCCTGAAAGTGCATTTAACCTCCCACACTTCGTGTGAGTCAGAAGTTTTTTAACATAATGTAAATTTTTTGCATAAAGTAATGATCTTCCCTTTCCCAGATGGGGAAATTCATGAGAGTTTGGAGTCTGAGAGATGTGGATGAAATGCCCACCTACCTGCTGAGTCTAACCTATGTTTTAGTTTTGGGTTATAGCACAGGTATGGGAACAGAAAGAGGCATTCATCAGTGGTTTTGTAACCTTTCAGTTCTTTGACCTCTATTTCTCATGCTGCTGAATGCTGCTGTCAACTGTTATTAACAGACTGAAATGCAAAGGAATGTAAAGACTCAAATGTATAAAAAGAAGTAATTTTTCTGCCCAGATTTCCATAATGCACCATAAAGTCCAGCAATTTAAAGGCTGAGAGTTAGCTTGGATATGGAAAAAGGAAAATAAAAAATTGAGCAGAAGTAAAATTCAGCTGTTAAGAAATGTTTTACACCATTGACTTCCACTGCGTGGTTATCCCCTCTTCATTCTCTCCTTATGTCACCTCAAGACCATCTGTGCTATTGATTGTATAGATAATTTCTCCAAAGATTTAGTGAATCATGAAGCCAGGAGGCATCATCTCAAATATTTTCTGTGTACTGCAGTATTGAACTTTCTGCTGTTCAGTGTCATCAGATGCATTGATTAAATTGACCTGTTTCCACTTCAGAAAAGCCTTCGGACACCTCGGCGGCGAGGCGGCCGTCGCTCAGCAGCAGCTGCCTGTCTGCCTGCTGAGGATGGCATCAATAATGCACAGGGAAACATCTCCAAGTTGAAAGAACAGTAGGGTTGGCATCACTTTTGCCTGATGCACGTCACCCCCCCAGCAGACAGTGCCACCTGCCCTGCCAGCAGCCTGGCACTGAGACGTGCCTGCCTCTTCCTTGGCAGCGTTATGGGAACAGGACAACACTTGGACTTCTGTTTCTTTCTAAAGTCTGCTTTCAGCTGCACTGATTGAATTTTCTTTTCCTGCTGCTCCCAGAGGGTGACGAGACAGGAGTGATGGACAGCCTGCTGGAGGCCTTGCAGTCGGGAGCAGCTTTCAGGGACCGCAGGAAACGAACGCCGCGAGCGCAAGGTAAGGGAATTTCTGCCAGCTTTGGGCCATGAAGGGAGCAGGCTGAGGTTGTTTGCCAAAGATTTGCCAGCAGTTTTCACTGGACACCTTTGGCTGCTGTTGGGCGGTGAGCTCCTGCTGAGGGTGAAAGCCCAGCACAGTCACAGATTTTTAACCTGCAGCTCCAGGTCACTGTGTGCTCTAAGGGCTCCTGTTGTCTCTGAAATGGCATTTAAACATCCCTGCACTAAGTGTGCTTAGTTCTTACAACTGTAAGCACAGTTAATTCATTGTAGGTGGTGCCATGAGGAGCATTAGCTCCTTAACAAGTAAGACTTTGAGCGTTCAGCTGATCATCATTTCCAAGCACTGCTCGTGGGTGTGCTCTGCTCTGGTAAGAACTTCCTGTATTTGTAGTCTTAAAAGTCAAAATACATTAAGATAGCTTCGTTTTCCTGAGGAAGACAATAGTATTGGACTGAACTTTGTCCGCTTTACTGAGCAATTGCTTCTTCCTGCAAAGCTGATTTTGAGAAAATTTGAGAAGTTAATCAGTGGCAGTGTTTCCTTCATTCACTTCTCTGCTTGTGATATTCCAGTGGCACACGCTTTGTGAAATGCATTTACTCTGCTTTCCCTTTTCATCAAAGCTCATGGTAACTGTGTTTTGCAATTTTTCATTTGAAACGTATCTTACAGTAAAAAATGCAGTCTTAAAAATCTACAGTTGAAGTTATTTGGCATAAAATCAAAAGCTTGGTTTGGATATGTTTGGCAGAAGAGAGTTATGGATAAGCCATGTTAATCCACCCGATCCTCAGTGAGCTGGGGTTAGGTTCACTTTGGCTGATGAATTCTTTTAGAGGAACAGAAGAGTAAAGGCAAATTCTTTTTCCCTCTTTAGCAGCAAAGGTAGTGCATAATTATTTTTAATTTGCCATATGCATGATCTTATGGGAAAAAAAAAAAGGTGACTTGATTTGTTCATACTATGAAGTCAATTCTGCTACAGTTCCAGGATCATTCTTAATTCAGGGCTTGTTTCTGCTCTCAGATCAGACGTGAAGGAACTCCTCGATCAAAATTTGGTTTTTTCCCTATCTTGAGAAGTATCATTTTGAGAGATGGTTTCTCTCTATTGTGACTTGAGGAGACATTTGTCACCAAGTGGTGACAAAGCAAAGCTTCCCAGGGACCAGAGGAGATTGCACAAAATCTGCTGCAGCCGAGAAAACCGAGAAGATGATTGAACCTGGATCAAAACCAGGGATTCCTCAGCAAAAACAGGGGACACAGCTGACTAAAAATCCCTTTGACTGATCTTCTGCTTTATGTAGTTACTTTGACTTCTCTGTTTGGAATTTCATTGAGTCAGGTGATATTCCAGTGGGGCCTGGCTTTTCAATTTAAGGAGCTGATTGACTTTGGAGAACTCACTGTGAGAAAAGGACTGGGTCCTCCAGGTCCAAACTGGCCAGCTGTAAGTGTTCTGTAAGAGAAGAAGGCCCTAAAGGAAAATTTTCAGGGGTAAGAATTGAGAATAGGATGTAATAGATGTCACTCCTGATCAAATATCTCATTGAAACTTCCTTGTAAATTTTCTCATGTGGTTTAGAAACATAGGTGACATCTAGTGAGTAACTTGTCTGCACACCAGAAGGTGCCTAAAAATGTGGCTGTGACATTTCTGAGCAGTGAACTACAGCATGAAAACCCTGGGACCACATTTACAACCTTGCCCATCTCTCCTTCAGAAAAGGAGCAGTGACAGTTCCCTCTTTGGAACAAACAAATAATTCCATGCCTCCTGTGGTTCAGTGGAAGGGGAAAAAAAAAAGGAAATAAAAAGGCCTGGAAAGAAGAGATGGGGGATTTCTGGGCTTGCTGGGATGTGTGGTTGTGATTGGCAAATGGAATAATTCTGTCTGTGGGCAGGGAACAATGCAGGGGCTTTCTGTGCTTTGTTAGAGCTGAACTCCTCTGGAGTCAGCCTGGCTTTGGTCATTCATGGGAAAAAAATAAATATTTTTATATTTATTTAAAAAAAAATGAATAAATAGTGCTGCTATTTCCAAAGTTAGACTTGTCCAGCAAAGTTTTGGGCTTGAACTTTTCTTGGTTACACATTATGGTCTGAGAGGAAAATCCATTAATAGTTCCCTGCTTGTTTGGACACAGATCTCTTTTTCTTCTGTGCCAGTTGTGGTCGTAGTTTAGCAAGGAGAAAAAACAACTTCTGCTTGCTTGCTTTTTGTAGTTTTGCTAATTCTTTGGTAACAGGTGGCCCCCACAGAAAGGCAAAAACCCCATCCCAACCCCTAAAAAACCCACAAAGAAAATGCCCCCAAAACCACTGAGCACTACAGTAGGTTCACCTCTGTACAATTCTCATGTACAGAGCTCTAGATCTGTCTTTTTCCAAACTTCCTTTTCTGTTTGCATCTTCTCCTGGTGAAAATTGAAACTGAGGAGGTTTCACCCCCCTCACAGTGGCTACAATCAGAAGATCATGGAAATTTAGCTTTTGTTGTGTTTTCTTCCAGTGGTTTCACAAAGGAAATTTGACTCAGAAGGAACAGTCTGTAGTGTCACTTCTAGTGGCATTTTTGGTCAGTTTGGCTCAAACCCCACAACTTAAAAAAAAAAAAAAGCCAAAAAAAACCCTGTGTGTGTTGCCTGTGGCTTTAGGTGAGTGGGCTGGAGCTGGGAGGGGTTAATTAATTTGGATAACAGAGCTCCAATTACTACAGGCTTACAACCAGCCCAAAGGAGTGTCACTCCACCTCTTCAATTTGCCTTTTTTACAGGGGTTGCTGCTGTACCTTGTAGAATATTTGTGCTTACATGGTCATGCCTTTAAAATAATTTCTTTTAAACTAATTTCCAGTCAGATTCAGACTGGGTAAGAGGTGCAGAAGGGAAGAGAGGGATTGCTCAGCATTGCAGTACTCCTGCTGGGGAAAAATCAGATGGTGAAGTGTACAGACAGGTTCAGAAAAATAAAACCCATTTCAAATTTGTTTCACTGCATTATGTTTGTTTGCTAGGCCTGGGAATGAAAAGCTACACTTTAATGGGTTGCATTACAACCCCTGACTTTTCCAGTAAAAATGGGTTTGTTATCAGGTCATGGAAGTAATAATAATAAATTCCTGCCCCCCTCCTCTAGTTCTACATTTCACTCCTGTGTGTTCTTGCTGCTGTAGATTTCTCAAAGTGCAAAAACAATGTGGGGTTCCTCTCTCCTGAGCTCACTACTCCACTTTATTGTTTCTAGCCACTGGATTTTAGGGAGAGAGATTGTCCTTTCAGTGGATTGCTTTGCTTAGAGAGCCTACAAAATAATAATTAGAGATCAGTTTCTGGGAATGTTGGTTCCTCTTCTAAAAATACACTTGCATTTTGCAAGTTTGCCAATATTGGTGTAATAAAGAACAGTTTTAGGTGGCATTTATCACAGGGTGCCATTAAAATCTGCATCCAGCACTGCTGCTGCACAATAATCCCTGCCCTTTCTCCTGGCCCTGGGCTATGAAATTATTAAAAGAAGACCAATTCAGGAATAATTTTTTCTCTAAATTAGCTTAAGCAAATTTCTTCACAGAGCTAACTATTCTGCTAAGGTTCTTTCTATTAAGTTTCTACTTTTTTTTTTTGCCATGGAATTTAATTTCTTTTAGAAATGCTAATAGCCACTGCCCTCTCCCATAGATGCAAACTCTGGCAGCCTCCCTGATGCCCTGGGCCAGTATTCCTGTGGCTCTCAGTGCTGGGGATGCAATGCTGCAGGGGATGTGGATGGAGGTTCTCCTGCCTCAGATCTCAGGGTATTTCTTGAGGATTTCCTCTGCTCTCTGAGCACACATTTTGGATTGGTGTTTAATTCCTGCATCCAAATCAGATCAGTTGCTGCCCTGCCATCATTTCCATGCTAAGAGCTCACCTTGAGAGGGAAAGGGAGACCCTGAAGCTCCCTGGTTCAGTCTCAGCACCTGGTTTGTGACTTTGGTGGAGCCATCTGAAGGGCTTCCACTCCTTGTTTAACTTCTGTAAGAGGAAAAAGGAGTTGTGGTAATAGAGTGTTGCTATTTTTTAATGATTTTTTTTATAATTTTCATATGGCATTCAGACATTTTAATTTAAAATATGGGTTTAAGGAGTTGGATATTTTTCATTGCATCAGAATTCCAATAAAAGGTTATTGTTTTAGGAATATTGTGTCTTCTGCTTGGAGATACAGCTGTGCTTAAAGACTCACTTTTGCTAGTTAACCTTTGCTAGTTAAACTAATTTTACCTTTGCAGTGATTATATTAAATAAAATCTGGAGGGTTGTTTGGATTTCTGGGTGCACAATCCTCATTTACCTGAACCACATTCAAATAAAAACCTTCAGTCAAAGCAAATTTGCTTTCCTGAAAGCATTGTCAGTCCTTCTGGATGTGACAGTTGTCTGAATGAGCTGGGTTTTGATACACTTGCATCTGTGAATTGGTGAGAATATCATAAATGTTAAAATGCAAGGAGGTGGGAGGTGCACTGCATTTGTGCTCAATAAAATGCCTTTCAGAAGAACAGATCCTTAACATTAAATACCTGCTATGAAGGTGGAAATATCCACTATGGACCATAAACATTTAGTCCTGAGTTTAGAAATCAGTTTGTATTTTAAACTTATTAAACTTTTCAAACATTTTTGCTTTTAGGAGCTGAGTATTTAAAGGCATGTTTGCAATGCAGTTGTGCAATGGAGGATTTTTGCTTACAGTCAGGTGTTGTGCACTGGTGGGACTCACACATGATCCAAGGGCTTCAAAATGACCACATCTGCAATAGCAAGAGCTAAACAAGATCACCAGTAATAAATTTACTTGTTTTGCTATCATGGCACTCTTGTAGATCTAAGTTTGCTTTTTATTTCTAAATATAAATATGGGCACCATTCAAATCGAATCTCAGCAAATTACCTGAGTCCTGAGAGCTCCATAAACAGTCCCAAAGCTGTTTAAAAATAGGTATTTGTGGTATAATCTATTTTTACTCTGTCTGCATTTTATCTTATGGCTTTTGTAATTAAAGGAGTAGTTAGAGAATACATTTTTCCTGTGGCCTGGCATGAAAGAAACAGCTTTAATATGGGGGGATTTTACTTGGTGTCTCTGCCCATGACAGGGGGTTGGAAATAGATGATTTTTAAGGTCCCTTAACATGAAATAACTCACACACGGATGCTAGATGTAAAAGAGGGAAGAAAAGAACTAAAAAAGTAACTTTCTTTTCTGACTCCACTATATATAGGATAGCAAAAGTGACAGTGTGGATTGGAGGGTGGAATTACCACCTCTCCAACCACACTGGTCAAATTAACAGTCTGTTAATTCTTTCTGCTCACAAAGAAGAATGCAAAACAATCATTATTTACATGAACAGTGTGAGAACATTCAGTAGGAATATGTGAATATCAGAAGGCATAGAAAACTTTTTAGAAGAGTTTTAAAACTCTCAAAAGAACAAAACAACGCCCTTGCAGCCCAAACCTGAATTATTTGAGTTGTCAGAGGAATTCTCCTTACAAGCAGGATGGAGGAGAAGTGGACAAAAAGGGATGCTCCAGGTTTTTAGGTGGACACTTGGAGCAGGCAAGGAGTGAAGAGGCTCTAGCAACACCTCAGGGCCACAGACAGAAAGACAGAAATTCAGGAATTCTGTACATTTGCACAATTGCTTTCACCCCTGTGGGTGTGTTACCCTTCTCTGAAGCAAGTGCTGGAGATTGATTTGTTGTCTTTAAAACTGATTTTCTGCTCTTGGTGTGCAGGGGATTGTTCACGTGTTGGCCTAGAGCATGTCGAGTGTTTCTAAACGTTTGGGGAGCTCCACAGACACAGAGAAATGGGATTGTGAGCTCTGGACTTCGTATCCATTGTGCTGCTTTCTCTGAAGCCGAGTTGTTATTTGCCATTTGATGTATTCTTATTTCCCAATACAAGAGTTATTCCTGAACAAATGAAAACGCTATCAAGTGGCAAAGCCACGTGCACTTTCTGCCAAATGCCCTTCAGAAAGTCATTGTGCTGTGTAATTGTAACTAATTACCTCAGTTTGTTGTTCATCTAAAGCATTTAATTACTTACCCAGGCTAAGGAGAGTTCTTTACCCCTTGTTTTTATTAGTGTGCTTCAGAGTACATTCAGTGCAGTGGGAAAACTTTTCCCTGTGAAGTTTCAGAATATTTTCCAAGTTTCAGCATTTTTATAAATCAGCACTGGTGTTACTTTACTCATTGAATTGCCCTGAGATCCAAAAATAGGAAATTCTAAATTTTTGTGCCTTTTGAAGTAAAAACCCACTGTCCAGGAGTGATGATGGGAGTTCCATGGGAGCACTGAGGATTCTTCATCTGCAGCTTGTACCACAGAACATCTGAGCTTCAGACACGTGCAAACTGTGCCAGTTATTCCAGACCTTGAAATGGAGTGTTGCATTTCATTTTAAATTTCCATACATATTTGTATTTAGTTATATTTATTTCTTTAAACTCGTTTGTGTCTGTCTGGTCACAGGACTCTGCAGGAAGCCAGAGCAGCCCTGGAGTCTCACTCAGTGTTTTGTGGAGCTCCTTTCTCTCAGAGCTGATCTGGCACAGTTGCCTCTGAACCTCCTAAAAGCCCTTAGAAATCCAAAAGCCTTTTTGAAGGTCTTGTGTTGTGAAGTAGATTTATAGAAATAAAAGAAAGCTTTTCTGAGAACCAGGGAATCCTTCCCAGGAACCAGATTTTCGAGTGATCCAGGAGGAGGCTGCCAAGGTCACGCAGCAGGATTTTGTACAAGTTGGAAGTCACTCACCATTCTGAATTTATTTATTTTTTAATTCACACTGAATCTGAAAACTGTTCTATTTTAATGAGCTATGTCCTGCTAGATGGGAAGGCCTCCATTTCCAGAGATTGATAGCTGAGTTTTGGCTGCATCTTTATGCAGTAGCTGAAGTTAGAGGAACTTCTTTTACATGCACAGAAAGGATATTCATGCATTCATTTACCAACTACATGAGTAGTAATGAACGATATGCAAGGCTAACTTAATTTGCATTTGGCCATTTGAATTTTCTTTGTCAGTGCTGACAGTGTTATCATGCAATTATTGTGAAACACTTCTATTTGAAAAATCTTCTCCCACAGTACTGTTTACTGAGGTAAAGCACATTGGCTTTAATATTTTAATATATACACATAATGAATGGAAAGGGAAGAGATGCAAATCAGTGTTGCAGTGTATGACTTGGGAGGGGATTAATTGAAGTGACATTAGGTCCAAATGGTTATTTTGTAGATAGGGAGGATTCCTGTTCCAGCCTGTTCAGGGCACACGGTGTAGAATTGAGTCCCCCAACCTCAGCACGGAGCCACTGGCCCAGAGTTCTTCAGTGTGGCTGTCATCTGAACTGTAAGAACTTAATTAGTTTCCCTCCTGCAAAGGCAATATTTACCCTATGGGTTATGATGTAACAGAGCAAACCGTGAAACTTCTCATTTCCCTGTGGCATTAGGAGGAGAAAATAAGAAAAACCCCCAAAACAACAATGCTCAGTTACAGAGTACTGATATCATCTCAGGCAGTTATGTCATTCTGTGAGAGGCCAGCATTGCAGCTGCCTCAAGTAATTTTATTTTCCTGATGTTTTTAGTTTCACAATCATAATACTTTATTTTCCTGACGTTTTTAGTTTCATTATCATAATAATTTGTTTTCATGATGTTTTAGTTTCATAATTTTTAGTTTCATAATAAATAAATTTATTTTCCTGATGTTTTTTGTTTCATATCCTTCTAAGAGGATAAGTTAAGGATCCAGCCCAGGTGTGCAGTGGCAGAGGGACAGGTCGAGGCCAGCAGTGCTTTTGGAGCAGCTCTGCAGAGGAGGACACCACGTGTGGGATGGGCAGTGCAGCCTGAATTCTGAATTCTGTGCTTAAACTTCTGCTGGTATTATGGTGCTCATTAGAGGTGTGCTACCCAAAACCAGAGTTTGGTCTTTATAGCTTATTACAAGTGGAGAACATTACCAATTTTGTGGTATAGATTTTGTGATATCACCTTGTCCTTAATTGGATTGCTTTTGTGCTTCTAGGAATTTGGGAGAAGATCATTTCAGGGAGCTGGTTTGTGTATTGGCAGGTTGTTGGCCTGTTTTATCTGTGATTTTTTTTTATTTTTTGCATCTTTCTACAAAACATCTCTGGCCATTTATTCACCCTATATTGGCCTTAGCAGCCTGCAGGCCTGACTTTGCATTCAGTGCACTTTGTCAGGCGCATTCAGTGCTGAGCTGAGGCCAGCTGGGATTTCAGGAGCCCTGTTGATGATGCTGTGGGAAGGCTGAGCTAGAGCAGAGGCTGGGCAGAGCTAAAGAATAAAGCAGGGATTTATTAAAGGATCTCCTCCATGGATCTACCTTGGGCAGCACAAGAGCCCAGCCAGGGCTGCACCCAAGAGGAACCAAAATGGTCCCAAAATGAACCCAAGATGAACCAAAATGTTCCCAAAATGCACGAGCGCTCCCGGGGGCTCTCACTGGGATCAGCTCTGCTCCATTTGCACCTTGCAGTTCATTGTCCCATTCCAGCTTTAGCCCAGGCACTCCCATCCTGCTTGTTTTTCTCTCTCCAGCCCACGCTGTTTGTGCTCTTGGGCTGAGATTTGGATCATTTGTCCTTGGTGCCCAGCTGGAGCAGGAATTGTTTTGTCTCCCTGCTCTGTGCAGAGAGCTCAGCATCCCATAATATGGAGCCCAGACCCACACAGTAAAGCAGCACAGAATGTGAAAAATAGAAAAGCTCAAACCTGAGGCATCATTGAGACCTGGTCAATCATCATTTCAAACCCAATTTCCTGTCAGTATTTCCATTGCATTTCTGAAACTGCAGCACAGGTGGTTCATGTAATTATTGCACATTATTGCCTCAACATAATGTAGCAGAGCTGGTACATTTGTAATGTATGTAGCTCCAAAATTGCTCTCACATCCTGAGCACTATCCATGCTGGTTAATTGTAGGACATTTGCACTGCTAGCTTGGTTCAGTTTCAATGCTGTTATATTTTAAAGGGTGCTGCAATTAGCGTGAAGTTATTTTTAATGATGACTAAAACCAGATGTGAGGTATTGATGATGTACATTAATAATAATTCTGATAGTCCTGTATTTTAGAGTAACTAGCTTCAAATCCCAGAATTGCCTTTATTCTGTAAAAACCAGACACCAGCCTTAAAAGAGCTGGTTTCATTTAGCCATCCTCAAAACACAGTGCAGAAGTGAACCTTTGATATGGTTTGTTGATCTTCTCAGTAGAAGATCTCTGCATGTTACACAGCTGATTTCTCTTTTGGAGGAAAAAGTGATATAATAGGCTTTGATACAAGATTTTGTAAGAACATTATCACTAATATATCTATTAGTGTGTGCATTAGCTCATCTCCTTTACCCTCTCATGGAAGTATATAATGTCATAATATTGTTATTTAACAACTATATACACACTGTATAGTGCCTTCCAGATGGAGGCTAAAAATAACAAAGATACTGGAGTTCTTCCTTAATCTACATTATATTCATTTCTCATTTTCTCTGTGATTTCTGTATTTTTTTCCTTCCATTTTTTTTTTGTTGCATTGGGTATTTCTTCTGTTGGTGAAGAAGATTCTATTTAAATAATTATAAGGAGAGTATATAAAATTTTACAATGCTGTCTATGTGTCTGTAATTCCATGAATATATTACTGGAGTGGAATGTCAGCCTTCCTGCATTTTTCCCTACAAATTTAAATTACACATTAAAATAGACATACCACACTGAAATGGGGAAAATGTTCAGTCATTGTGAGGATGATTTTTTTTTTTTTTCATTTTAAAGGGAACAGCTTTCTAAAATAACATAATAGGAAAAAAAGCCATTATTGCCAGTATTCCCCCAGGAGAGGGAGAAATAATTCAGCTCGGAGGGCTCCAGCATTTTCTGTTCTGTGATCAGGTTACATTGTCAGCTCAGCTGGCTTTAGGCTCTGTAGGAATTATGTCCAGAACAGAATGGGATGGAGGACCCAAAAGGTCCTTATGACAGAGCAGAGCAGAATTTGGGTCTGAGAACAGCAGCAAATTCCATCATTACTGGGGGCTGATTAAAATCCAGCAAGGTGCTCAATCAACAATTTGGATATTAATTATTTCCTTACAAAAGAAACAAAACAAGACAAACCATTAAAAAAAAAAAAAAGCTATAAAAAAAAAAGCAGAACAAGAAAAACCGCCTCGATCTGATGATTCAGTCCTGAAAAAATACATTATCATCCCTGTCAGACATTCCCAAGATGACTGGCAATTTCTTTCCTTGTAAAATCTGTTCATTACAAGATGGTTTTGACAAAAGCTTATTTTATTTTTAAATCTACTTTACCAGAGTGTAAACCTTAAAGGGAGATTTACTAGAAGTTTCAATTTTTTCTCCTAATGGATAACCACTCAGAAGGAAGCTGGAATTATGTTTATGGAGTTTTCTGAATATTTACTTCCTGTTGAAATAATAGAGACACTATTACTGAGGAATATACATTTCAAAGAAAGCTCTCTCTTCACTGAAGGCAATCATAATTTTGTTTTAAAGGAGTAGCAGCTCATCATCTAAGTGAACAGATACGAATCCATTTCTGAGTTGTCCTTAAACTTGTTAGGAAAACATCTCGAAATGTGTTGTTAAGGAACCAGAAAGTTCTGCAGCACCGAGGGGGGAGGATTTCAGGAGTGGATGGACCTTTGTAAAGCAGCTTTAGCAGTTTGCTGGAATTGCATTTGTGCTAAAGCCTGGCTGGTCGGGCAGGAGCGAAAGGATGGAGCATTCAAAGACCAAGCAAGGCAGTGCAACACAAGGCCTGTTGTGGAGGAATTGCTCCTCAGTGCAGGCAGGTGTGGGAAATGAATTAGTAGGGAATTTTAGGGACTATTTGTAGGTTTGATGTGGCCTTTTTGTAGTTGTTCACTTACTAGGTTTTTGAGAGTATTTAATTTTTTCTGTTTAAGAGGTTATTGATCTATTTAAATGGGCTGGTTGGTTTTTCATGATTACTTTAGAGTGATAGGTGTTGATGTGGTGTCTGTCAAAAAACTGATTTTTATCTTCATTTTTTATTGGTGTAACACATCTTTCATACTGTGATGGGTTTCTGTACTATGAAGAGACAGATGGTTGTTGGTTTCCTTTTGGGAGAGGGAATTATAACATCTCCATTATAACATCTACATCATAACATCTGTATTATCTCACCCCTCACATAAAACTAAAAACTGAATAAAAGCTTTTAAAACCCCTCTCAGCTGTCCCATTTCTGGGTCAGAAGAAGGCTTAATCCAACAGGAGGTGCTGTCCAAGGTCTGCAGTTCCATGCAGACTGAGCTGGAGGATGAAGTTGAATTGCAGGAGAGAGAAGAACAAAAGCCTTTAGTCCCTCCCTGTGGTCAGGCTGGCCCTGTGCCCTGAGTGACCACATTTTGCCAACACCTCAGCATTTAAATGCCCACTGAGACCTCTCTCTCTCTCTCCAGGTGTGTGAGAGCTCTGTCCACCTGCACGGATCTGAGGGAAAACCATCCTGGGAGGCTTCAGTACACCCCAGTCTCTTGGGGTTTTTGTTTGTCATGCAGAAGAGCAGAAGGGCTGTGGGGTTTTGCTTTGCTGGCACTCCCAGGAGCATTTAATGTTCAGAGAGCTCCCTGAAATGGCCTGCACAGCTCTCTGGCACTGAGGCTTCCCTGCCATCAGGATTGCTTTTGAGTTATCACTGTTGGCTTTCCAGACACAGCTCATTGCCTGCTCTCCTTGGGCAGTTTGTTCTCCTACAGAGCTCCAGCTCTGTGATTTCCTGGGGTGATTTCAGACTTGCTTTGCCTTCACACCTGCCCTGTTATTTCCTCTCAGGGTGAACACAGGGGAGATGAGTAATAAAGCATAAAGCACCTTGTGTTTCTTAAGCAATTGTTCTTTTGGAAACCCCTTGGAGCACCACAGCTCCCGTGCTGAGGCAGTTCTCTCGCTTGCTGTCCAGTGCCTGATTTTGGAGCCCTTTTTGCCCTCCAGATGTCAGCAAAAACATCTTCCAGACACTTTGAATTCTTGTGTGGGCCTGGAATCCCTGACTTAGAAAAACCTGTTGACATTTTCAGGGAAGCAATAGTTTAAACTGTTTAAAGTCTCTATAACTGGAGGTAAAATGTTTTTTTTTTTTTTTTTTATCATTTTAAAACCAACCCACAATCCAAACAAAACAGCAACAAACCCACCCATAATTTTGTTTAGGGCCTTCAGCTGCTAGAAGTGTCCTCTGGCCCTTGTAGTGGTGAATAGAGTTGGTAGCAAACTCAGGAGGAGTTAGAACAGGACAAAAATAGTTCAAATCTGGATGTGTCTGGTAATTTTTCCAAAGCACATCTCCCATGCCCTGCTGTTCCTCTGAGTTCATGTGTATTGAGGCACAAAGAGACCAAAGTCATGCTTGCATATTCATGTCTTTGTCTCAAAGAGGCTCATGGATGGTGGAAAAATGGAGAAATTATCCCAAAGCTGCCACAGGATCAAAATATCTCAGAAATGATGCAAGGGGATTTTTAAGGATCACTGAAATATCAATCAGAGAGAAAAGTTCCTGCAAAACATTGATAAAAAGGCAATGTTACTCTGAGAATTACATGTACAGAAGTGTAAGAGAATCTGTGGATTTTAATTGCATGTTGTCATCTTTAAACATGATGGCTGCAACTTTAGATTGCTGAGGACTTTTAAAAATTGAACTTATAAAGGAACCTATAGAGGGTAGAGTACATTTGAAAAATGTTGTTTGAACAGTGTGTGTTTTCTAGCATGAAATAACTTTTGTAGGGCTTAGGACTACAGAATTTGAATATGGCACAGCTTGCTGTAAATGAAAACAGGAGCTCTTAAAATGTTTTGAATTTGTTTTGTTTTTTTACTTCCATGGATTAAGGAGGTATACAGTAGAATGAATTCCAAAAAGGAATCAGGAGCTTCTAATTAGACTTCCTCAGACAATAATTGTCCAATCCTTTTAGACAGATCTGTTAAATTTGCACACATTCCCAGGTTCTTGTTTGGCTTCACTGATGTTCTAAGGAGTGCCATGAACCCAATGGAAGCTGGGATCTGCTCCAGCAAAGGATTTAATGGTCCAGTATTCCATTTATAAAATATGAACGTGTATTCCTTCCTAAACCATCTTTTTTTTTTTACTTGCAAGTGAACAAAAGGCAGTTTAATCTCAAAAGAAGCCTCTGAATACAGGAAAGAAAAATAGGAGCTCCAGCTATTAACAGGTTGTATTTAATATGGAAACAAGAAAGTCTTGTAGGAAGGTTTAGAACTCAATTATTTGATTGTAAAAGCAGTGGCACACAGGGACCGAGTGTGAGCAGAAGTTCTGTCTAAAAAAAAAAAGAAAATCTTTTATCTGGAAATCAAATTAACAGCTGGTGTTAATCTGTACAGATTGCATCAGGAATTGAAATGCAGAGAGGGCTCTGGTTTCTCTTACCAAAAGCAGGCTGAGCAGGGTGTTTGACTGATGGGGTGTGACCTGGAGTGGCAGCAAACAGCAGCAGCCCTGGGCAGGTGAGAGCCCAGAAGTGTTGTCAGGTGAGTGCAGCCTCACCTGCACAGGATGGGCACCTGTGAATCTCGATTAGTGCCAGCCACAGCCCACACCTGGGGCTGCTCTGTCTTGTGGGAGAAGCTTTTCCATGGCTTGGAAGGTGTCGGAGTCCAGGACACCCCTCTGGCTGCCCTGGCTGGCTCCAGACCCTGGCAGGGGCTCAGAGACCTTGGCACAAAGTCAAAACCACCTGTGGCTTCTATTTTAGCCCGTGGGAAAAGCTGCCAACTCCGTGTGAGGAATTACAGCCACAAGGGTTTGAGTGGTGTGGTAGGTGAATTAACACAGGGTGGAAAAGTGGAATTTTGGGGTTTTTAGAATGGGTTAAAGAGGATAAGATGGAGGGATTTGGGCATGTCCTGACCTCCTTCTCCTTCTCCTTCTCCTTCTCCTTCTCCTTCTCCTTGCCCTCCGTGTCTCGCTGTGCTGGTGACACTTTTCTGTTGGTTTCAGGCACAGACACACTGCCCAACATCCATGGCAGACATTGGCACGTTATTGTAACCATGGCACACGGAGTTTTTGGTATAAAATGTGAACACTGCCCTGAGGGCAGACAGAATGCCATGGCCGAGCTGCTGGACAGAGCTCAGCAGGGCAGAGAGAGAATGTTCTAGAGAAGGGAAAATAAACACCCTTGAGGAGCTGATCCTGCACATTCAGCCTCCTTCTCTGGCTGCACGGGCTGGGAGAACAAGGACTTTTACACTCTTGGGGTCATCCCAACACCCAGACCCCGAGAAGAAGGTTTGGGGTTTTCTGCAGTGCAGAGAGAGCAGGAGGCTGCAATTCTCCCTCCTCCTTTCTGTACAAAAAGTCATCAGTGAGGAGCAGGTTCAGAACTCATCAGTTGGACAGAGACTCTCCCATCCCATTTTTTGTTTCAAGTGCAGTTTGGGAACTCTCTCTGTGTGGCCAGAAGCAGCTGCAGCTCTCCTGTAGGACATTTCCTGCTCTGTTCTGACAGCCTGCTCCACAAGTGAGTGCAGGCAAAGGAGAGCAGTCCCAGGAGCCACAGGCAGAGTTCCAGCCCTGAGATTTCTGCCTCCCCCTCCCTCAGCAGCCCTTGCACCTTCTGCACCACCCATTCCAGCAAGAACACGCTCACACTGCTGCAAACTGGAAGATAAGTGTGGTTTTCTTACTTCAAAATGATTTTTTTTTTGTTTTCTAACAGTCTTTCTGCAATCATAATTTTAGATTAATTTTTTACTAGATTTTTCTTACAGATATGAATATCTTTATATTGGACTTATCTTCAAGTGCAATTCCTATTCCCCAGTATTTTTTTCCTTTATTTAAAACATGATATAAAATACAGAAGCAATGGAAAATATGATGTTTATGGGACTGTGTAGCCTTTTGATTTCCACTTTCAACTCCTTTTTTCTGTACATAGATAACTCACAGGAATCACAGAATGTTCTGAGTTGGAAGGGACCTACAGGGATCATCCAGGTGTTAAGAGAATGGCCATGCAGGGATTGACCCCTTAACTTTGGTGGTTTTAGCACCTGGCTTTGACCAGCTGAGCTCATCTCTATTTAGATATATGCATATTTTTAGGGTTTTTTTTTAAATGTCTATTTTACAAAGGGCTTTGCCTCGAGCAATTGGCATGAAAAGGTTGCATTTGGTATTTTTTTAAGAAGAAATCTCTCCCAATAGCTCACTGTTACTATCAGTAATTCAGGTTAAGTGTAAACACTCTGGGCTCTGGCTTTAGCCTTTTGAAAATTACTTGCTATGAATTTACTGTAATGATGGGCTAATTAGTTAGAGTTCACTGAGTTTAGCTAAACACACAGTGTTTGATTTAGAGAGATAAATCTGTGCTCTGTCAACCTTTTCAGACATAATCCTGCTCCCAACATTATGTGACAGGTAGTGAGGCCCGGGGATGTGCTGCAGAGCAGCTCAGCTCAGCTCTTCACTCTTGACTAGTTATTTATCTCAGATAAATTCACAACTGCCAGCTGGGAAGTGGGGAGCACCCAAGGAAACCTTCCAAGCCTTCCTTTCCTCCTTCCATGCAGCAGGAAATGGTTTGGGGATGGTGGCTGTAACTCACGTTGTTGTGTTTTGGGGTTTTGGTTGCTGCAAACCCTCTCTTTGCCCTGTATATTCTGAAATATCTTTATTTAGAAATGCTCTGTTATAAATAAGACTCCGCAAGCATTTTTAGCATTTTAAGGGTATTATGCAATTCCAAAAGATAATTTCAGAAATGTCTTCACAAGTGAGGTGCTCACACCTCACCAGACAAATCAAAACCCCCCAAACCTTTTTTAGCTCATCTGTGGCACCTGTGGATGCTTTTTATGGGGAAGGAAAGCGACGAGCTGCTCTGTTGTAGTTCCAGGCACACAGGAAGGTGCATTTAAATCAATCATTTTGCTGAAGACTGTGCTGTTGGTGGGGAGATAAAAGTCAGTGGAACAGGGTGGTGGTGCTCGGGTTGCTGGGCTGTGGGTGAGCAGGGGCACTGGATAAAAGCAGCTTTCTGGAGACAGCATCAAAGCCCCCAGCAGCAAAACCCTTTTTGCTCTCAGCTGCTCGA